>NW_025539760.1:0-11551 GCF_020615455.1 Coregonus clupeaformis | reverse complement strand
AGATGGCACCAGGGCTAAAATCCTGACTAGAACCAAGAAATTTGATCATATTACTCCAGTGCTAGCTTCCCTACACTGGCTTCCTGTTAAGGCAAGGGCTGATTTCAAGGTTTTACTGTTAACCTATAAAGCGTTACATGGGCTTGCTCCTACCTATCTTTCCGAGTTGGTCCTGCCGTACATACCAATACGTACGCTACGGTCACAAGACGCAGGCCTCCTAATTGTCCCTAGAATTTCTAAGCAAACAGCGGGAGGCAGGGCTTTCTCCTATAGATCTCCATTTTTATGGAACAGTCTGCCTACCCATGTGAGAGACGCAGACTCGGTCTCAACCTTTAAGTCTTTACTGAAGACTTATCTCTTCAGTAGGTCATATGATTGAGTGTAGTCTGGCCCAGGAGTGTGAAGGTGAACGGAAAGGCTGGAGCAACGAACAGCCCTTGCTGTCTCTGCCGGGCCGGTTCCCCTCTCCACTGGGGTTCTCTGCCTCTAACCCTGTTGCAGGGGCTGAGTCACTGGCTTGCTGGTGCTCTTTCATGCCGTCCCTGGGAGGGGTGCGTCACTTGAGTGGGTTGAGTTACTGACGTGATCTTCCTGTCTGGGTTGGCGCCCCCCCTTGGTTTGTGCTGTGGTGGAGACCTCTGTGGGCTATACTCGGCCTTGTCTCAGGATTGTAAGTTGGTGGTTGGGGATATCCCTCTAGTGGTGCGGGGGCTGTGCTTTGGCGGAGTGGGTGGGGTTATATCCTTCCTGTTTGGCCCTGTCCGGGGGTTTCTTCGGATGGGGCCACAGTGTCTCCGGACCGCTCCTGTCTCAGCCTCCAGTATTTATGCTGCAGTAGTTTATGTGTCGGGGGGCTGGGGTTAGTTGGTTATACCTGGAGTACTTCTCCTGTCTTATCCAGTGTCCTGTGTGAATTTAAGTATGCTCTCTCTAATTCTCTCGTTCTCTCTTTCTCTCTGAGAACCTGAGCCCTAGGACCATACGTCAGGACTACCGGGCATGATGACACCTTGCTGTCCCCAGTCCGCCTGGCCTTGCTGCTATTCCAGTTTCAACTGTTCTGCCTGCGGCTACGAAACCCCTACCTGTCCCAGACCTGCTGTTTTCAACTCTAAATGATCGGCTATGAAAAGCCAACTGAGAGACCTGAGCCCTAGGACCATACGTCGGGACTACCGGCCGTGGTGACTCCTTGCTGTCCCCAGTCCGCCTGGCCTTGCTGCTATTCCAGTTTAAACTGTTCTGCCTGCGGTTATGGAACCCCTACCTGTCCCAGACCTGCTGTTTTAAACTCTAATGATCGGCTATGAAAAGCCAACTGAGATTTATTCCTGATTATTATTTGACCATGCTTGTCACTTATGAACATTTTTGAACATCTTGGCATGGTTCTGTTATAATCTCCACCCGGCACAGCCAGAAGAGGACTGGCCACCCCTCATAGCCTGGTTCCTCTCTAGGTTTCTTCCTAGGTTTTGCCTTTCTAGGGAGTTTTTCCTAGCCACCGTGCTTCTACACCTGCATTATTAGCTGTTTGGGGTTTTAGGCTGGGTTTCTGTACAGCACTTCGAGATATTAGCTGATGTAAGAAGGGCTATATAAAATAAAATTGATTGATTGATTGATTGATAGATGGCACCAGGGCTTGATGGCCCCAGGGCTAGATGGCACCAGGGCTAGATGGCACCAGGGCTAGATGGCACCAGGGCTAGATGGCACCAGGGCTTGATGGCACCAGGGCTAGATGGCACCAGGGCTAGATGGCACCAGGGCTAGATGGCACCAGGGCTAGATGGCACCAGGGCTAGATGGCACCAGGGCTAGATGGCACCAGGGCTTGATGGCACCAGGGCTTGATGGCACCAGGGCTAGATGGCACCAGGGCTTGATGGCCCCAGGGCTAGATGGCACCAGGGCTAGATGGCACCAGGGCTAGATGGCCCCAGGGCTTGATGGCACCAGGGCTAGATGGCACCAGGGCTAGATGGCACCAGGGCTAGATGGCACCAGGGCTAGATGGCACCAGGGCTAGATGGCACCAGGGCTTGATGGCACCAGGGCTAGATGGCACCAGGGCTAGATGGCACCAGGGCTAGATGGCACCAGGGCTAGATGGCACCAGGGCTAGATGGCACCAGGGCTAGATGGCACCAGGGCTAGATGGCACCAGGGCTTGATGGCACCAGGGCTAGATGGCACCAGGGCTAGATGGCACCAGGGCTTGATGGCCCCAGGGCTAGATGGCACCAGGGCTAGATGGCACCAGGGCTAGATGGCACCAGGGCTAGATGGCACCAGGGCTAGATGGCACCAGGGCTTGATGGCACCAGGGCTAGATGGCACCAGGGCTAGATGGCACCAGGGCTAGATGGCACCAGGGCTAGATGGCACCAGGGCTAGATGGCACCAGGGCTAGATGGCACCAGGGCTAGATGGCACCAGGGCTTGATGGCACCAGGGCTTGATGGCACCAGGGCTAGATGGCACCAGGGCTTGATGGCCCCAGGGCTAGATGGCACCAGGGCTAGATGGCACCAGGGCTAGATGGCCCCAGGGCTTGATGGCACCAGGGCTAGATGGCACCAGGGCTAGATGGCACCAGGGCTAGATGGCACCAGGGCTAGATGGCACCAGGGCTAGATGGCACCAGGGCTTGATGGCACCAGGGCTAGATGGCACCAGGGCTAGATGGCACCAGGGCTAGATGGCACCAGGGCTAGATGGCACCAGGGCTAGATGGCACCAGGGCTAGATGGCACCAGGGCTTGATGGCACCAGGGCTAGATGGCACCAGGGCTAGATGGCACCAGGGCTAGATGGCACCAGGGCTTGATGGCACCAGGGCTTGATGGCACCAGGGCTAGATGGCATACCGGCAGAGGTATATCAAGCCTTTTTATATACTCAAAGCTCCTTTATTAGCTTGTTTTAACTCCTATAGACCCCAGGGCTTGATGGCATACCGGCAGAGGTATATCAAGCCTTTTTATATACTCAAAGCTCCTTTATTAGCTTGTTTTAACTCCTATAGAAATGGTAGTCTGACAGGTACTCAGCAGGAAGGTCTGATTTCACTATTAATAAAACAAGATCCAGATGGCAAAAAGTTATATTTTGGTTTCATCTGACCATATGACATTCTCCCAATCCTCTTCTGGATCATCCAAATGCACTCTAGCAAACTTCAGACGGGCCTGGACATGTACTGGCTTAAGCAGGGGGACACGTCTGGCACTGCAGGATTTGAGTCCCTGGCGGTGTAGTGTGTTACTGATGGTAGGCTTTGTTACTTTGGTCCCAGCTCTCTGCAGGTCATTCACTAGGTCCCCCCGTGTGGTACTGGGATTTTCGCTCACCGTTCTTGTGATCATTTTGACCCCACGGGGTGAGATCTTGCGTGGAGCCCCAGATCGAGGGAGATTATCAGTGGTCTTGTATGTCTTCCATTTCCTAATAATTGCTCCCACAGGTGATTTCTTCAAACCAAGCTGCTTACCTATTGCAGATTCAGTCTTCCCAGCCTGGTGCAGGTCTACAATTGTGTTTCTGGTGTCCTTTGACAGCTCTTTGGTCTTGGCCATAGTGGAGTTTGGAGTGTGACTGTTTGAGGTTGTGGACAGGTGTCTTTTATACTGATAACAAGTTCAAACAGGTGCCATTAATACAGGTAACGAGTGGAGGACAGAGGAGCCTCTTAAAAAGAAGTTACAGGTCTGTGAGAGCCAGAAATCTTGCTTGTTTGTAGGTGACCAAATACTAATTTTCCACCATAATTTGCAAATAAATTCATTAAAAATCCTACAATGTGATTTTCTGGATTTTTTTTTTCAATTTGTCTGTCATAGTTGACGTGTACCTATGATGAAAATTACAGGCCTCTCTCATCTTTTTAAGTGGGAGAACTTGCACAATTGGTGGCTGATTAAATACTTGTTTTCCCCACTGTACATTACACCGGTTTTAAGGTCTCACTGGCTGCCTGTGAGTTTTAGAATTAATTTAAAGATTATTCTATTGGTTTTTAAATCAATCCACGATTGTGCCCAGCCTCTGGAATAGCCAGAGAACCTGAGGGGGAACGAAACTGTGGACATATTTAAAAGAGATTTTAAGAAACACCATTTTAGCTTTGCTTTTCCTCAGGGAGCTTTTTTAGTCGTTCATTTTCTTTTGTTATTCTTTAGTTTTTTATCTTATGTTTGTTGTGTAAATATTTCATTTTCATTTTTTTGTTCATTTTTTTCTTCTTCTGTAAAGCACATTGATTGAAATGTGCTGTATAAATAAATCTTGATTTGATGTGAATTTAGGTAATGTGATCCTGAAAATATATTTCCACAATGGCAACAGGTTCTCTAACTGGGTAAAATTATTTCCACACTGGGAGCAATTGTGTGGTTTTTCCCCTGTGTGTGTAATTGTGTGGTTTTTTCCCCTGTGTGGGTCCTTTTATGTGATTTTAGGTCATATGATCGTGCATATCTCTTTCCACACAGGGTGCAATGGTAACGTTTCTCCCCTGTGTGCGTCCTCTCATGCGCCTTCATGTTATCTAACAACCTAAATAATTTTCCACAATGGGAACAGGGGTAAGGCTTCTCTCCAGAGTGTATTTTCTTATGTTTGTTAAGGTTCCCTAAATGCAAAAAACACTTTCCACACTGGGAGCAACTGTGTGGTTTTTCCCCTGTGTGCGTCCTCTCATGTGATTTTAGGTCATGTGATCGTAAAAAACTAATTCCACACTGTGAGCAATGGTAAGATTTCTCCCCTGTATGTGTCCGCTCATGCTTTATTAGGTCCGATGATGTTGAAAATCTCTTTCCACACTTGGAGCAGTGGTAAGGCTTTTCTCCTGTGTGTTTCTTCTCATGATCTTTCAGGTTCCCTAACTTGGTAAAATCCTTTCCACACAGGGAGCAATGGTAAGGTTTCTCCCCTGTGTGTGTCCTCTCATGCGACTTCAGGTTATCTGACAACCTAAAATTCTTTCCACAGTGGGAACAGGAGTAAGGCTTCTCTCCAGAGTGTATTCTCTTATGTTTGTTCAGGTTCCCTAAATGGGAAAAAAGCTTTCCACACTGGGAGCAATTGTGTGGTTTTTCCCCAGTGTGTGTCCTCTCATGTGATTTTAGGTCATGTGATCGTGAGAATCTCTTTCCACACTGGGAGCATTGGAAGGGCTTTTCTCCTGTGTGTTTCCTTTCATGCTCTTTTAGCTTCCATAACCACTTAAAACTCATATTACACTGGGAGCAGTGGTGTGGCATCGCTGGATTAGGCGTCTCTGGGTCTGGTTCCCCTGAAGGACTCTTACTGCTGTCAGAGGGAGAGTCTGGTCTCTCTCCTGCCAAAGACAAAAACAGAGTATTTAGTTAAACAGAGAGACCTGAATGAAACCTCCATGATAAAACTGTTTTCCTATGAGGTTGAATCCAGACTAGATCCCTCATTATTTAACAAAATGTGGATCCTGGATGCTGATTGGTTGATAGCTGTTAGTTATTCACGTTAATCCCGGGTAATGCCTGTTAACAGTTCCATTTGAATTATCCCTACACATCCACTGTCCCACAGCCCTGCCAGGCAATTCATAAACTAATCTCCACTAGAAAGAATCATCTAGACATTATCACCCCATGCTTCTAGCCTAGCATTTGGTTTGTATAGAACTTATTTTGGTTATTTACTACTGAATATAAATATATGGAACATGTTTATATATTTATATGGAATCGCTTTAATTACTATAATGACACCTAGTGGCCAATTTTTGGTTTGCTACTAGAATGGGACATAAGGGGTTAAGTTAAGATGGGGCTAGAATGGTACATAAGGGGTTAAGTTAAGATGGGGCTAGAATGGTACATAAGGGGTTAAGTTAAGATGGGGCTAGAATGGTACATAAGGGGTTAAGTTAAGATGGGTCTAGAATGGTACATAAGGGGTTAAATTAAGATGGGTCTAGAATGGGACATACGGGGTTAAGTTAAGATGGGTCTAGAATGGTACATACGGGGTTAAGTTAAGATGGGTCTAGAATGGTACATAAGGGGTTAAGTTAAGATGGAGCTAGAATGGTACATAAGGGGTTAAGTTAAGATGGGGCTAGAATGGTACATAAGGGGTTAAGTTAAGATGGGGCTAGAATGGTACATAAGGGGTTAAGTTAAGATGGGGCTAGAATGGTACATAAGGGGTTAAGTTAAGATGGGGCTAGAATGGTACATAAGGGGTTAAGTTAAGATGGGGCAAGAATGGTACATAAGGGGTTAAGATGGGGCTAGAATGGTACATAAGGGGTTAAGTTAAGATGGGTCTAGAATGGTACATAAGGGGTTAAGTTAAGATGGGGCTAGAATGATTTATACCTCTTCACTTCATGATTTATACCTTTGGATTTACCGTTTATTTCACCCTGATCATTTTAGTGCCCTTTTTGAGTTAGTTTTACCATCAATATCAACTGGGACCTGTTTTACCATCATTATCAATTGATCAACCAGTGTGTTTGGCTAGAAACTATGCCAATAGAATGAACAACCAGAGTGCTTGGTTAGAAACTAAACCAACAGAATGAACAACCAGTGTGCTTGGTTAGAAACTAAACCAATAGCGACTTACAGGAGCAATTAGGGTTAAGTGCCTTGCTCAAGGGCACGTCGGCAGATTTTTCACCGTCTCGGCTCGGGGATTAGAACCAGCGACTACAATGTGCGAACCCCCCGCCCAATCACCCATCATGTTTTTTTGTTTGTATTGTGCATGAAGAAATATGGAAAGTAAATCGTTCACCAAGAAACAAGCGTTAGACGAGACTTTGGGGCGGCAGGTAGCTTAGTGGTTAAGAGCGTTGTGCCAGTAACCGAAAGGTTAGTAGGTTATGACACATAATCACTCATATACTGTAAATGTCTCCAAAGTGTGTTGTGACATTCTACTGCTTTTAGCTGAGTGTCCTGAACCCATAAACATAAAGCACTGGATTATCCTATACAGCTGAACCCATAACCATAAAGCACTGGATTATCCTATACAGCTGAACCCATAAACATAAAGCACTGGATTATCCTATACAGCTGAACCCATAACCATAAAGCACTGGATTATCCTATACAGCTGAACCCATAACCATAAAGCACTGGATTATCCTATACAGCTGAACCCATAACCATAAAGCACTGGATTATCCTATACAGCTGAACCCATAACCATAAAGCACTGGATTATCCTATACAGCTGAACCCATAACCATAAAGCACTGGATTATCCTATACAGCTGAACCCATAACCATAAAGCACTGGATTATCCTATACAGCTGAACCCATAACCATAAAGCACTGGATTATCCTATACAGCTGAACCCATAACCATAAAGCACTGGATTATCCTATACAGCTGAACCCATAACCATAAAGCACTGGATTATCCTATACAGCTGAACCCATAACCATAAAGCACTGGATTATCCTATACAGCTGAACCGTAACCATAAAGCACTGGATTATCCTATACAGCTGAACCCATATCCATAAAGCACTGGATTATCCTATACAGCTGAACCCATAACCATAAAGCACTGGATTATCCTATACAGCTGAACCCATAACCATAAAGCACTGGATTATCCTATACAGCTGAACCCATAACCATAAAGCACTGGATTATCCTATACAGCTGAACCCATAACCATAAAGCACTGGATTATCCTATACAGCTGAACCCATAACCATAATGGATTATCCTATACAGCTGAACCCATAACCATAAAGCACTGGATTATCCTATACAGCTGAACCCATAACCATAATGGATTATCCTATACAGCTGAACCCATAACCATAATGGATTATCCTATACAGCTGAACCCTTAACCATAAAGCACTGGATTATCCTATACAGCTGAACCATAACCATAAAGCACTGGATTATCCTATACAGCTGAACCATAACCATAAAGCACTGGATTATCCTATACAGCTGAACCGTAACCATAAAGCACTGGATTATCCTATAGAGCTGAACCATAACCATAAAGCACTGGATTATCTGCTAAACTGCTAACTGACTATACACTGTAATGTTACTGTATGATTATAGCGGGTTTACTCACGCGTTAGTTCTTAGATATGTTGACTAGGACGTTACTTTAGCTAATATGGGGACAACGATGTAGGCTGTGTAGCGGTTTGGCTTGGAAAGGTTTTTCTGCCTGGTCACATACAGCTGATGTGTTGTGCATTGAAGTCCACAAGAGAAGGGAAGAGGTGAGAGGAGGAGAGCGCGTAGATGTGAGAAGGAACTATACCATGAGCAAAGTGATCATGTGTTTGTATGCGGCTGCTATGAAAGGGATCATGCTGTTTGTATGCGGCTGCTATGAAAGTGATCATGCTGTTTGTATGTGGCTGCTATGAAAGGGAACTGTGTGTGCGGGTGATCAGGGGTGTGTTCATTCCGATGATTCTGTTGAAAGATTCTCGTTTGCAACTGATGGACTAATGATTACACCCTAGACCAGCTAGACATAGACAAGTGTGTGCAAGGCGGTATTGAATGGTGTCACTGTCACCTTAAATTAAATTAGCAAAACTTCTAAAAACATGTAACAAATAATTTAATTTATTTTGAATACAGGTTGTAACAACCAAATTGTGGAATAAGTCAAGGGGTATGAATACCATCTGAAGGCACTAGAAAATGACTAAAGAAGCAAACTAATTAAAATATAAAGGTCAAAGGCTCTCAAACCCTCTCCTTGTGTTCTGACTGACATTTTGTGTCATCAACCTTCCAGCCATCCACTCACCCAATCAGAAGACCTATCCTGATGTTCTGACTGACACGTTGTGTTATCAACCTTCCAGCCATCCACTCACCCAATCAGAAGACCTCTCCTGATGTTCTGACTGACACGTTGTGTTATCAACCATCCAGCCATCCATTCACCCACTCAGACCTCTCCTGATGTTCTGACTGACACGTTGTGTTATCAACCTTCCAGCCATCCATTCACCCAATCAGACCTCTCCTGATGTTCTGACTGACACGTTGTGTTATCAACCTTCCAGCCATCCATTCACCCAATCAGACCTCTCCTGATGTTCTGACTGACACGTTGTGTTATCAACCTTCCAGCCATCCATTCACCCAATCAGAAGAGCTCATTTCTGGAAGTCCATAGATGTATATAATGAATGTCCTCTAGTGGCTAACACGGTTTTAAAATACTCATTTTATTTTTATTCAGATAAAAATGTTGCATTAAATCAAATGTGTTTTACAAATCAGCAGCGGTGTTGTCTCCGACATGGTGGAATAATACTGATGGGAACATTCATGAGGTAGTGAATGTTTTTCATGTTAACAACTTATCAGATCATCATCATCACATGACATGTGCATACAGCTTTAGCTTGGAGACTAGTACACAAATTAACTCAATGAAACCAAACAAACTACATTTCATGAGGTTTCAAGGTTAGAATCAAGAAATACACACAATATTCATCCAATTAACAATTTACATTTTAAAATAACCAAATCATATAATAAAACATCTAAAAAAGGTTCATACTTGTATCCAATATATCAAAATGTAGAATCAAAACAAAATACATATTTTAAAATTGTAATCTGATTTTAGACATAATATGTCTCCAGAGGAAATAACTAAAATAGCCTATTCTTGAGTAAGATTTCATATAAACAATATGATTTAATGTGGCATAAAACAGTAGTCAAACATCAGCCTCTCTATTCTGTCATGTGATTTCAGGTCCTCTGTCCGGGAAAATGTCTTTCCACAATTAGGTTCCCTGACTAAAACTCTTTCCAAACTGTGAGCTTTATCCTCCCCTGTGTGTGTGTATGTCCACGTGCCTTTTCAGGTTTCCTAACTGGGTTTAAACTCTTTCCACACTGGGAGAAATTGCATGATTTGGCCCCTGTGTGTCCTCGCATGATCTTATATGTTCCCTAAATTGGTCAACTCCTTTCCACGGGGACCGTGGTAAGATGTGTGTGTCCTCTCATGCTCCTTAAGGTTATTTAACAACCTGAAATTCATTAGGCAATGGGAACATGGGTAAGGCTTCACTCCAGAGTGTATTCTATTCTTATGTTTGTTCAGGCTCCCTAAATGGGTAAAATCCTTTCCACACAGGGAGCAATGGTAAGGTTTCTCCCCTGTGTGTGTCCTCTCATGTGATTTTAGGTCCTGTGAGCGTGAAAATCTCTTTCCACAATGTGCACAGGGGTAAGGCTTTTCTCCAGAGTGTATTCTCTTATGTTTGTTCAGGCTCCCTAACTGCGTAAAACTCTTTCCACACTGGGAGCAGTGGTGAAGTTTCTCCCCTGTGTGTGTCCTCTCGTGTGATTTTAGTTCCTGTGATTGTGAAAATCTCTTTCCACACTGGGAACATTGGAAAAGCTTTTCTGCAGTGTGTTTCTTTTCATGCTCTTTTAGGTTAGCCAACTGGGTAAAACTCTTTCTACACATGGAGCAATGGTAAGGTTTCTCCCCCGTGTGTGTCCTCTCGTGTTCCTTCAGCTTATCTAACAACCTAAAATTCTTTCCACAGTGGGAACAGTGGTAAGGCTTTTCTCCTGTGTGTATTCTATTATGTTTGTTCAGGCTCCATAACTGGGTAAAACACTTTCCACACTGGGAGCAGAGAAAAGGTTTCTCCCCTGTATGTGTCCTCTGATGTATTTTTAGGTTCTGTGATCTCGAAAATCTCTTTGCACACTGGGAGCAGTGGAAAGGCTTTTCTCCTGTGTGTTTCCTCTCATGCTCTTTTAGGTTCCATGACCACTTAAAACTCATATTACACTGGGAGCAGTGGTGGCGTCTCACTGGTTTGGGAGTCTCTGGGTCTGGTTCCCCTGAAGGACTCTTACTGCTGTCAGAGTGAGAGTCTGGTCTCTCTCCTGCCAAAGACAGAGTATTTAGTTAAACAGAGAGACCTGAATGAAACCTCCACATGATAAAACTGTCTTCCTATTAGGTGTAATCTAGACTAGATCCCTCATTATAAAACCGTACATTTGGATCCTGGATGGCGATTGGTTAATAGCTGTTAGTTATTCACAATACTACCTGGGTAATGGCTGTTAACAGTTCCATTTGAATTATCCCACAGCCCTGCCAGGCAAGTCATCAACTACCTAAAAAAGCATCTCAAAATTATTACCCCACGCTCCTAGTCTAGCATTTGATTTGTATAGAACTTATTCTGGTGATTTATTATTCAATAGAAATGTATAGAAAATATGTACAGTGGGGAGAACAAGTATTTGATACACTGCCAATTTTGCAGGTTTTCCTACTTACAAAGCATGTAGAGGTCTGTAATTTTTATCATAGGTACACTTCAACTGTGAGAGACGGAATCTAAAACAAAAATCCAGAAAATCACATTGTATTTTGATGTAACAGTTTGTAACAGTTGATGTTGAGATGTGTCTGTTACTTGAACTCTGTGAAGCATTTATTTGGGCTGCAATTTCTGAGGCTGGTAACTCTAATGAACTTATCCTCTG
>NW_025539759.1:0-11548 GCF_020615455.1 Coregonus clupeaformis | reverse complement strand
GCAAATCCCCACTTTATCTTAGCTCATTTGTTCACCATAGCAACAATCACCCGTAGAATCCGCTCCGGTACAGTGGGGAAAAAAGGTACTAATCAGCCACCACAGTGTGCAAGTTCTCCCACAAAAGATGAGAGCAGGCCTGTAATTTTTCATTCAGTCGGTACACGTCAACTATGAGCAGACAAAATGAGAAAAAAACCAGAGAATCACATTGCCAGGATTCTTTTTTGGCAATGAATTTATTGCAAATTATGGAAAATAGTATTTAGTCAATAACAAGGTTCCTCCCAATACTGCATTGTTACATACCTTTGTTAATACACAGGTCAACTTTCGTTTTCTGTAAGTCTTCACAAGGTTTTCACACACTGTTGCTTGTATTGGCACCATTCCCTCCATGCAGATCTCCCTCTAGAGCAGTGTTTAAACTTGTGGCGGCAACACCGGACTCAACTCCTCCAAAGAATTTTCTGTAGGGTTAAGAATCCCGAGACTGAGCTTGCCACTCCAGGACTGAAATGCTTCTACGAAGCCACTCCTTCTGTGTTCCCGGGCGGTGTGTTTGGGATCATTGTCGTGTGAAAGACCCAGCCACGTTTCATCTTCAATGCCCTTGTTGATGAAGAGTTTTCACTCAAATCTCACGATACTTGCCCCATACATTCATTCTTTCTTTACGGACTGTGGCCTCTGGTCCCTTTGCAGAAAAAACAGCCCCACTAAAGCACTGATCTTTCCACCCCCATGCTTCACAGTAGGTATGGTGTTCTTGGATGCAACTCTAGCATTCTTTGTCCTCCAAACACCGACGAGTTGAGTTTTTACCAGAGTAATATTTTTGGTTTCATCGGCCCATATACAGACATTCTCCAATCCTCTTCTGGATCACTCCAAATGCACTCTAGCAAACTTCAGACGGGCCTGGACATACTGGCTTAAGCGAGGGGGTACCGTCTAGCACTGCAGGACCCGAGTCCCCGCGGCGTAGTGTTACTGATGGTAGGCGTTACTTTGGTCCCAGCTCTCTGCAGGTCATTCTACAGGTCCCCCCTGTGGAAAATTCTGGGATTTTGCTCACTTCGTTCTCGGGTATCTTTGACCCCACGAATTGGTCTTTAAGGATTTTGGTTTGGAATCGGGAGATTATCAGTGGTCTTGTGTGTCTTCTATTTCCTACATTTGCTCCCGCAGTTGATTTCTTCAAACCAAGCCGCCCACCTATTGCCAGATTCAATCTTCCCAGCCTGGTGCAGGTCTACAATTTCGTGTCATTTGACAGCCTCTGGTCTGGCTTTCAAATGATTTGGAGTGACTGTTCTTTGAGGTTGTGGAACCCAGGTGTCTTTTAACTGAAACAATGTTCAAACAGGTGCCATTCTATAAGAGTGGAGGACAGAGGAGCTCAAAGAAGAAGGTCTGTGAGACCAGAAATCCTTGTTTGTAGGTGACCAAATTTTTTCCACCACAATTTGCAAATAAATTCATAAAAATCCTACAATGTGATTTCCAGGTTTTTCCAATTTGTCTGTCATAGTTGTATGTGACCTAGATGAAAAGTTACAGGCCTCTCTCATCTTTAAGTGGGAGAACTTTCACAAGGCTGACTAAATACATTTTTTCCCACTGTATATCTTACTGGTCATCTCCAAAGACCTTATTTAAACGGCCGCCATTCCTTCAAGAAGTTCTCTTGCCTGCAAATGACTGGAACGCAATTTCACAAAAATCTCTGACTGAGACACATCTCCTCATCTAACTGCCATCAGTTGTCAGGAGCCAGCCTTACCGATCACCTTTACACATGTACACAGCCCATCTGTAGTAAGCCCACCCAACTACCTCATCCCCATATTGTTATTTACATTGTTATTGGACTTTGGCTCATTTGGTACCTTTAGTACTTATTTGCACATCATCATCTGCACATCTATCACTCCAGTGTTAATACTAAAAAATTTAGTAATTACTTTTCACTATGGCCTATTTATTGCCTTACCTCCATAACTTACCACATTTGCAACACACTGTATATAGATTTTCTTGTAAGTAATTGACTGTACATTTTTGTTTATTCCCTTCATGTAACTCTGTGTTGTTGTTTGTGATTCATGCTTTGCTTTATCTTGGCCAGGTCACAGTTGTAAATTAGAACTTGTTCTCAACTAGCTTACCTGGTTAAATAAAGGTGAAATAAATAAATAAAAATGAGTTGTAGACACAATTATCACCTTTTCACAATGCTATCTCTCAGATGTAAGAACAATGGATGGGGTATCTGTTTGATTATTGGTCACTATGATCAAAGAAGATCATATTTATGGTTACCAAAATGCTTGGTCGGCTCAGTTGAAGATGTCTTGATTGTGATTCAAATACAAAAATTATAGTTTAAAATGAGAACCTGCTGTATGAAAAACCCAGAAGAATCTGTTCTATGGCACACCACATTTTATTTTCTCCACATAATGGCAATAGGAGGCTTCCCTCCCCAGGTTAGAGCCAGACTGAGATAAGTCAGCTAAGAGTAAATACAGAAGCAGTCAGTCCTAGATGAGAGGGGGCTAGTCTGCTGCACATGCATAGACAGAGAGAGAGAGACTCTGACTGACTGACTGCACAATCACAACAGTCACCAGCTTGACACACTCTCCTAGGCGGATTCTCTGATTTACTTTTCCTACGTGTTTTTAAAACACTTTTATTTGATATACTGACAGACTGTTTAGCAAACCCTTATTTTGATATTAAGGTAAGGGGACTTTTTGATAATTTTGTCATGGTAGTTTGTCGTACCTGCAGCATGAAAACCATGACAGATGTCATGTTTACCACACAGAATCCGGAGAGCTTTAAAGATTACTTTTAAAATGTGTTTTTTAAATAAATGCTTGTGTCAAATTTAATATATATATATATATATATATACTATATATGTTTTTTTTTTTTTATATACATTTCTCTTAGGGGGTAAGATCGCTTTAATCTTGCAGATAGATCTGTCTTTCCATCAATGTAATTGTCTGCATCGCTTTCAATCCCCATTTGTTTTTTTTTCTTGTTTTTTTCGCATATATATATATATATATATATATATATATACATATATATATATATACATATACACATACATAACATATATACAGGGGAAAAAAAAGTATTTAGTCAGCCACCAATTGTACAAGTTCTCCCACTTAAAAAAGATGAGAGAGGCCTGTAATCAAGGTACACGTCAACTGACAGACAAAATTAGAAAAAAAATCCAGAAAATCACATTGCTAGGATTTTATGAATTTATTGGCATATGATGGTGGAAAATAATATTTGGTCAATAACAAAAGTTCTCAATACTTTGGTTATATACCCTTTGTTGGCAATGACAGGTCAAACGTTTTCAGTAAGTCTTCACAAGGTTTTCACACACTGTTGCTGGTATTTTGGCCCATTCCTCCATGCAGATCTCCTCTAGAGCAGTGATGTTTTGGGGCTGTCGCAGGCCAACATAGACTTTCAACTCCTCCAAATATATTCTATGGGGTTGAGATCCGGAGATGGCTAGCCACTCCAGGACCTTGAAGTGCTTCTTACGGCTCACTCCTCGTTGCCCGGCGGTGTGTTTGGGATCATTGTCATGCTGAAAGACCCAGCCACGTTTCATCTTCAATGCCCTTGCTGATGGAAGGAGGTTTTCACTCAAAATCTCACGATACATGGCCCCCATTCATTCTTTCGCTTTACACGGACAGTGAGTCGTCCTGGTCCCTTTTGCAGAAAAACCAGCCCCAAAGCATGATGTTTCCCACCCCATGCTTCACAGTAGGTATGGTGTCTCTTTGGATGCAACCAGCATTCTTTGTCCTCCAAACAGACGAGTTGAGTTTTTACCAAAAAAGTTATATTTTGGTTTCATCTGACCATATGACATTCTCCCAATCCACTCTGGATCATCCAAATGCACTTCAGACGGGCCTGGACATGTACTGGCAGCAGGGGACACGTCTTGCACTGCAGGATTTGAGTCCTAGGCGGTAGTGTGTTACTGATGGTTGCTTTGTTATTTGGTCCCAGCTCTCAGCAGGTCATTCACCTAGGTCCCCTGTAGGGTTCTGGGATTTTTGCTCACCGTTCTTGTGATCACTTTGGACCCCCCACGGGGTGAGATCTTGCAGAGCCCCAGATCGAGGGAGATTATCAGTGGTCTTGTATGTCTTCCATTTCCTAATAATTGCTCCCCACAGTTGATTTCTTCAAACCGAGCTGCATCCTATTGCAGATTCAGTCTTCCCCAGCCTGGTGCAGGTCTACAATTTTGTTTTTGGTGTCCTTGGACAAGCTCGCCTTGGCCATTGTGAAGTTTGGAGTGTGACTGTTTGAGGTTGTGGACAGGTGTCTTTTTATACGATAACAAGTTCAAAACAGGTCCATTCTTACAGGTAACGAGTGGAGGACAGAGGAGCCTCTTAAAGAAGAAGTTACAGGTCTGTGAGAGCGGAAATCTTGCTTGTTTGTAGGGTGACCAAATACTCCACCATAATTTGCAATAAATTCATTAAAAAAATCCACAATGGGATTTTCTGGATTTTTTTTTCAATTTGTCTATCATAGTTACGTGTACCTATGATGAAAAATTACAGGCCTCTCTCATCTTTTTTTAAGTGGGAGAAACTTGCACAATTGGTGGCTGACTAAATACTTGCTTTGCTTCTACTGTATATACACATACATACATATATACATATATCCAAAAAATATATATATTTCCCTTTATCTCCAAACCCACCATCCCTCCCCCTAATTGGAGTAAACTAGTGAACAACAATGCTTAGGGTCTCTACTTCATTACAACTTATACATTTTACATGGACACAGTCACTAATTATATTTTGTTTGTTTTTACTCTGAACTTCCTCCGATCATTTTTCATGATGTCCATCTGGTATCCTTCTATATGCCATATCTTTCCTAACTGTGCTCTTTCCCAAAAGCTCACAATATATAACCTATATACTTATTATGGACACAGCATGTCTTACACTAGTTATCTTGTGGTTATTAGTTGTTGTTATTAGTCCCATCCCTTCAGGTCCATTCACACTTCCCTTCTATCTCTCTTTTTAACACCATCCATATTGGATTTCTATTTGCCATACATTTTCAACACGTGATGTTTAACAAAAGTTCTGAACCTTTCTATTCTCATTGTTTCCACAGTTTGTGAATTGAAAATAAAACATCTTGCTAAAAGTATTATTATATTATTGATCGATTGACTATGACTTTTCCAGATCACCCAGTAATGACTATCTGCAGGGTCAGCTCCATGCAAATATTGCAATCCTTCAGCCATTCCCGGACCTGTGTAAAACAAGCTACAAATGGACAGTACCAAAACAAGATCTAACGATTCTGTCTCTCCACAGCCAAATCTGCAGAGCTGGGGGAAGATTGTATCCTCCATACAAATAACACATTCTATTGGTAGCAAGAATTTTATATAATAATTTAAATTGAAAAATTCTAAGTTTTGAATCTGGCGTCGTTTTGCGTGTCAGTTCATTAACACTATGCCATGGAATCGTCACGTCAAAAATCTCTTCCCAACTATTTTGCAAGTCTATATGGGATGGCTGTCAATCTTTTGTCCTTAAATGAAACTGGTCAACTTTTTATTTATCACAATTCTTCTTTAACTAATTATGTAATGCAAGGCCGACAGACAAGTTCCTTCGACTTTTTCCTTCCACTTTTGTCTTCCATTTTTGCGTAATGCGAATTATTTGGTTTGTAATTTTGGGTAGAGCAAGAACATTTCATATGTTTTTGTTAGCTGCATGTTGCGACCTAACTCCACCATTCCTACGATAATATCATTTACGAAGATGATACCTTTTTTATTTTATTTTTTTCTCAAAAAAGAATGGATTTTTCTATAAATTAGCATATTTAGTTTAACCACTAAATTGTCACCCCCTGGCTCTGGGGACTCTTAAATGTTGAGCCAGGGTGTGGACTTAAGTATGTTAGTTTCTGTGGGTTTTGTTCAGATCTGTTTATTTCTATGTTCGCCAGTGGTTCCCAATCAGAGACAGCTGTAGCTGTTGTCTCTGATTGGGGACCATACTTAGGCAGCCTGTGTTCACTAGTTTATTGTGGGATCTTGTTCCGTTAAGGTTTGTGTTATTAACCTAGGACTTCACGTATCGTTTGTTTTGTTGTTTTGTCGTAAGTTGTGTACAAATAAAATGTACGCTTATCACGCTGCGCCTTGGTCCGTGTCTTCATCAGTCAGCGATCGTGACAGAAGATCCCACCACCAGAGGACCAAGCAGCGTGCCCAACAGGAGAAGTTGGCGATGTCCCAGGTGGGCGAATGGTGGTCTTGGGAGGACATATTCGCGGGCAGAGGGCCATGGGAAAAATAATGCCCCAGGCAGGAGAGAGAAACGGCGTCAACCGTGCCGGCGACGGACACGCGAGAGCAACCCCAAGTAATTTTTGGGGGGCAACGGCGTGACGACGGGGCTGCTGGAGGCAGCTACAGGTCGGCGATCTAGGAGAGGAGGCCACCAGGTTTGGGGGCTGGAGGGGTGGTTGGCGGAGCCTAGAGGTAGAGCAGAGCCAACTCCCCATACTCAGGCTAGCAGCGAATGAGACTAGGCAGGTTCCGGGTTCTTTGGAGCCACGTCCCTGTCGCACCACGCACGTGTGCGCATTCCCGTCCGGCCCGTCCCTGTCCCCGCACAAGCAGTGGTGCGGCGTCATCAGCCGGTCCGTCCGTTCCTCCCCCCGAGCCAGTTGGTGCGCGACGCCAGCCCGTCCGGCCCGTTCTCCCCGCACCAAGCCAGGGTGCGACGTCGTCAGCCGCACGATCCGTCCTGTTCACGAAAGTGCCTGATCCGGCACTGTCAGCCGCTCCACTCCGAGCCAGAGCAAACTTTTTTTAATTTATCACAATTTTTCTTTAACAATTATGTTTTCTTTAATGCAAGCCGACAGACAAGTTTCTTACTTTTTCCCCTTCACTTCTTCTTCCATTTTTTGCGGTAATGCTGCAATTATTTGGTTGTAATTTTGGGTAGAGCAGACATTTCCATATGTTTTTGTTAGCTGCATGTGCGACATAACTCCACCATTCCTACCGATAATATCATTTACGAAGATGATACCTTTTTTTATTTTATTTTTTCTAAAAAAAGAATGGATTTTTTTTATCAATTAGCATATTTGAGTTTAACCACAATTGTCACGCCCTGGCTCTGGGGACTCTTAAATGTTGAGCCAGGGTGTGGACTTGTTATGTTTAGTTTTCTATGGGTTTTGTTCTAGATCGTTTATTTCTATGTTGGTTAGGGTGGTAAACTTCCCAATCAGAGACAGCTGTAGGTCGTTATCTCTGATTGGGGACCAACTCTAGGCAGCCTGTGTTCACTAGTTTATTGTGGGATCTTGTTCCGTTAAGGTTTGTGTTATTAACCTAGGACTTCACGTATCGTTTGTTTTGTTGTTTTTCGTAAGTTGTGTACAAATAAAATGCTACGCTTATCACGCCTGCGCCTGGTCCGTGGGGTCTTCATCAGTCAGCGATCGCGGACAGAAGATCCTACCACCAGAGGACCAAGCAGCGTGCCCAACAGGAGAAAGTTGGCTGATGTCCCAGGGTGGGGTGAATGGTGGTCTTGGGAGGACATATTCATTTGGGCAGAGCCATGGGCAAAAATAAATGCCCAGGCAGGAGGAGGAGAAGGCGGCAACCGTAAGCCGACCGGACTCGCGAGAGGCAAACCCTCAAGTAATTTTTGGGGGCACACGAAGCGTGGACCGACGGGGCTGCTGAGGCAGCTACAGGGCGCATCAGCGATCTAGGAGAGGAGGCCACCAGGTTTGGGGCTGGAGGGGTGGTTGGCGGAGAGAGGTAGAGCAGAGCTCAACTCCCGTACTCAGGCTAGGGCAGCGTGAGACTGGGCAGGTTCCGGGTTATGCGACACGTCCCGTGCCAGCACCCACGCACGTGTCGTGCTAAGGTGGGCATGCAGCCAGGACGGAGTGTGCCGGCTCAACGCCGTGGCCTCCGAGCCCCTCCTCGGTCCCGGATATCCTCGCCAGTGCCACGTGCTGTAAGCGCCAGTACGAGTGCACAGCCCTGTAGGTCCGTGCTGATGCCTCACACACCGGGGTGGAGATAGGCATTCAGCCAGGACCGGTTGTGTCAGCTCTCCGCTCAGACCTCTCGCCTCACAGCCCGGTCCGGCCTGTTTCTATCCCCTTGCCACAAGCCTGTGGTGCGCTGCTCAGCCCGGTCCGGCCTGTTCCTGTCCCTCGCACCAAGCCCATGTGGTGCGCGGTCCAGCCGGGTCTGGCTGTTCCTGTCTCGCACCAAGCCTGTGGTGCGCCCGCCAGCCCGGGTCAGGCCTGTTCCTGTCCTCGCACCAAGCCCCGCGAGCGCTGCCCAGCTCGGTCCGGCCTGTTCCTCCTCACACCAAGCTCCGGTGCGCGCTGTCACCTCCGGCCCGTTCCCCCTGCTCCCGCACCAAGCCAGTGGTGCGCGGTTCAGCCCGGTCCGGCCTGTTCCTGTCGCCGCACCAAGCCTGGGGTGCGCGCGCCAGCCCGGTCCGGCTGTTCCTGCTCTCGCACTAAAGCCTGGTGCGGGATCGCCATCGGTCCGGCCCGTTCCTGCCCCCGCACCAGCGAGTAGTGCGCTATTTCAGCCCGGTCCGGCCCGTTCCTGCTCCACTGCCAGTGGTGCTGCGTCGTCAGCCCGTCCGCCCGTTCCTGCTCCCCGCACCAAGCCAGTGGTGCACGCCGCCAGCCCGGTCCGCCCGTTTCCTGCTCCCCGCACCCAGTGGTGACGCGTCGTCAGTCCGTACGATCCGTGTCTGTTCCACCGGTGCCGATCCGGCACCGTCAGCGCTCCATCGGAGCCAGAGCAATCCGCCCACCGGTGTCCAGTCCAGCCCGGCCGGCGAGACCAGACCAGGGGTGCTCACGGGGGTAGAGGGAGAGTGGTGGTCACGCCCAGAGCCGGATCCGCCTCCGAGGCGGAATGCCCACCCGGCCCTCCCCTGTTGGGTTTGGTTGGTGCGGCTGCAGTCCGCGCCCTTGGGGGGGTACTGTCACCCTGGCTCTGGGGACTCTTAAATGTTGAGGCCAGGGTGTGGACTTGTTATGGTTTAGTTTTCTATGGGTTTGTTCTAGATCGTTTATTTCTATGTTGGCGGGGTGGTTCCCAATCAGAGACAGCTTTAGCTGGTTGTCTCTGATTGGGGACCATACTTAGGCAGCCTGTGTTCACTAGTTCTATTGGCGGATCTTGTTTCGATTTAAGGTTTGTGTTATTAACCTAGGACTTTACGTATCATTTGTTTTGTCGGAAGTAGGTGGTACAAATAAATGTAGCATCACGCTGCTTCTTGGTCCGTGCCTTCATCAGTCAGCGATCGTGACAACAATATTTGTTGCAATATTTGTTCTGTCATTTCTGGAGGATTAAAGTGAAATTGCAACCACCTCTCTATGGCTTGTTTTTTGAAATAGTGATATTTGAGATGATTTCCTTTCACATACATGAAAGTGAGGGGTTGTAATCTGAATAAAGGGAAAAAGTGCTTCTTGAACATTGGGTGAGACAATCTTACTAGTTTGCTAGAGAACCAGTTCGGATTTAAGCATACTTTTTGTATGACTCTTTTAGTAATAGGTCTAATGCTTTAATATTTAATAATTTCTGTCCTCCTAATTCATATTCATTATATAAATAGGCCGTTTAATTTTATCTGGCTTGCCGTTCCAAATAAAAATGGAACTATCTCATATAATTTAAAAACTGTTTGCTCGTAGGCGATAGACCATAAGCAAATAGGTAAAACTGGGATAATACCAAAGAGTTAATCAGGGTGATTTTTTCCACAAATTGACAGTTATTTACCTTTCCATGGTAGTAAATTTTTTATTTTTTAGTGATCCAATACGTAATATAGTACATTTATCATAATTTGGTTGTAATCCAGAGAGGTTAGAAAATGTTTTAGATCCTCTGTGAGGCTGTGGAGGGATTGAAGTTACGTGGATAAAAGAAAACATGAATCATCAGCGATACAATGACACCTTTGTTTTCAGCCCTGGATTTTCGATATTATTGTCTGGATCTGATTTTAATAGCTAACATCTCAATGGCAATAATAAATAGTATATGCTGATAGCGGACAACCTTGTTTCACTCTCTGCGTGACAGTTTAAAACTTTGGAGAAGTAGCCATTATTTACAATTTTAAACCTAGGGTTACTATACATGATTTTAACCCAATTTATAAGTTGTACAAAATTGAAATGCTCAGGCATTTACTCTATATAAAACCCCAGTCGACTTTATCAAATGCCTTTCGAATCTGCAAGTGAATAGTAGGCCTGGCTTCCCTAGATTTTTCATAGTGTTCTATTGTTTCGGTACTTGCCTTATATTATCTCCAAGTATGGCCCATGTAAAAACCATGTCTGATTAGAATGAATAATGTCCGACAAATACCTTTTTGAATTCTATGCTCTATCCATTTTAGCTAGGAATTTTTGCATCATAACACTAGAAGTGTAAGGGCCCCCAATGTTTTCAAAATGGACTGATCTTTATACCACTGTATCTTGTTTCAGTAATAATGAAATCAGGCCTTCTTCTTGAGTGTCTGATAATCTACCATTCCCTACATGGGAGTGGTTAAAACATCTAATAACGGTCCTCTGAGTATATCAAAAAGGTTTGGTATACCTCGACTGGTATGCCATCCAACCCTGGAGTTTTCCCCGGGACTTAAAGTCTTTAATTGCATCCAGAAGTTCCTCCGCTCGCAATTTCACCTTCACATGAGTCTTTCCTGTGGCTGTTAATTTCTACATTATCAATAGAAAAAAATCTCGTAGCTTCAGTTAGAGGAGATGGAGCGACTGAAACGAAAATATATGCTTAAAGTAATTCTGTTTCATCCTTCAAAATATCATTTGGTGAATGATGGGTGATCCTCATTTCCTAACCAGTTTCAATAAATTCTTTTTGGTAGCATTTCTATGTTGAAGATTAAAAATAATTTGGTGCATTTTCCCCATAACTTCCATCCAGTTTGCTTTATTTTTTATAATATATTAGACTTGATCTTTCTTTAATAAGTTTCTCCATTTCTTTTGTTTTTACTCTAACTCATTCTACAGACCCTCTATGTTACAGTTTTTATTGCTATCTTATCTGTTCTGTTAGACCTTCTGTTTCCTTTGTTAGTGTGGACTCTTTTGACCTAAATTGCTTTTGTTTTTTCGAGATGAGTACTGAATTGCATGGCCTCTAAAGGCACATTTAAAGTGTCCCTATACAATAAGGGGGCTTTGCTGTACCAATGTTATGTCGGAAGAAAATCGGTTATAAATTCCTCTGTCCTAGTTAAAACCAAGTTATCATCCGATAGGCTTCGGATTAAATTTCCAATATCCTCGCCCACGTGGAAATTCAGTAAGAGTAATGTATACCAGATTATCATGATCCGACCGCATTCTGTCCCCATCAACACTTTTT
>NW_025539758.1:0-11552 GCF_020615455.1 Coregonus clupeaformis | reverse complement strand
GAGAGAATAAGCTAATGAAAGCAATTGAACATGTTTAATTCACTCACAAGCCTCATCTGAAGGTTTCAGTGATTATTTTAAACCCTAGAACATATGTTTTAGAACAGTAATCTCGCACAACAAAATGTTTGATGGTTTTGATGACAATTTACATTTACATTTGAGTAATTTTAGCAGACACTCTTATCCAGTCGACTTACAGTAGTGAGTGCATACATTTTCATATTTGTTCGTACTGGTCCCCCTGGGAATCGAACCCACAACCCTCTACCAAGTGAGCCACACCACGACTTGTCCCACGGTTACTTCTTGGTTCTATTGTGGGTTCTTGAGTGCTCAGAAGTCCAAGTCCAGCTCTCTGCACTGCTGGGTGTACAGTGAGGAGAAAAAGTATTTGATCCCCTGCTGATTTTGTACGTTTACCCACTGACAAAGAGATGATCAGTCTAACATTTTAATGGTATGTTTATTTGAACAGTGAGAGACAGAAAAACAAAACAAAAATCAGGAAAAACATGTCAAAAATGTTATAAATTGATTTGCATTTTAATGAGGGAAATAAGTATTTGACCCCTCTACAAACATGACTTAGTACTTGGTGGCAAAACCCTTGTTGGCAATCACAGAGGTCAGACGTTTCTTGTAGTTGGCCACCAGGTTTTGCACATATCTCAGGAGGGATTTTGTCCCACTCTTTGCAGATCTTCTCCAAGTCGTTAAGGTTTCGAGGCTGACGTTTGGCAACTCAAACCTTCAGCTCCCTCACAGATGTCCTCTATGGGATTAAGCAATCTGGAGACTAGCTGTGGCCACTCCAGGACCTTAATGTGCTTCTTCTTGCTCACTCCTTTGTTGCCTTGGCCATGTGTTTTGGGTCATTGTCAATGCTGGAATACCCATCCACGACCAATTTCCAATGCCCTGGCTGAGGGGGAAGAGGTTCTCACCCAAGATTTGACAGTACATGGCCCCGTCCATCGTCCTTTGATGCGATGAGTTGTCCTGTCCCCTTTAGCGAAAAACACCCTGAAAGCAGATAATGTTTCCACCTCCATGTTTGACCGGGGTGGGGGGTGGTGTTCTTGGGGTCATAGGCAGCATTCCTCCTCCTCCTCCAAACACGGTGAGTTGAGTTGATGCCAAAGAGCCCGAATTTGGTCTCATCTGACCACAACACTTTCACCCAGTTCTCCTCTGAATCATTCAGATGTTCATTGGCAAACTTCAGACAGGCCTGTATATGTGCTTTCTTGAGCTGGGGGACCTTGCGGGCGCTGCAGGATTTCAGTCCTTCACGGCGAGTGTGTTACCAATTGTTTTTTCTTGGTGACTATGGTCCCAGCTGCCCTTGAGATCATTGACAAGATCCTCCCGCGTAGTTCTGGGCTGATTCCTCACCGTTCTCATGATCATTGCAACCCACGAGGTGCGATCTTGGCATGGAGCCCCCAGGCCGAGGGAGATTGACAGTTATTTTGTGTTTCTTCCATTTGCGAATAATCGCACCAACTGTTGTCACCTTTCTCACCAAGCTGCTTGGCGATGGTCTTGTAGCCCATTCCAGCCTTGTGTAGGTCTACAATCTTGTCCCTGACATCCTTGGAGAGCTCTTTGGTCTTGGCCATGGTGGAGAGTTTGGAATCTGATTGATTGATTGCTTTTGTGGACAGGTGTCTTTTATACAGGTAACAAGCTGAGATTAGAGCACTCCTTTAAAGTGTGCTCCTACTCTCAGCTCGTTACCCGTATAAAAGACACCTGGGAGCCAGAAATCTTTCTGATTGAGAGGGGGTCAAATACTTATTTCCCTCATTAAAATGCAAATCAATTTATAACATTTTTGACATGTGTTTTTCTGGATTTTTTTGTTGTTATTCTGTCTCTCACTGTTCAAATAAACCTACCATTAAAACTAAGACTGATCATTTCTTTGTCAGTGGGCAAACTTATAAAATCAGCAGGGGATCAAATACTTTTTCCCTCCCTGTATGTCTGCCCTCATGGTGTGTTTTTGGTGTGACGTGTTCCATCAGGATGAGGGTAGCACACACGGTAACAGAAAGTAGAGTCCCTTCAGAAACAGGCATCCCTTCTAACGGTGAGTTCCTAACTGACATCTAACCTTAATGAATACGGATTACAACATTTCACCAAGCAGCCACTTGATTCAAATGTGGTCACTAATTCTGACTGTGTCGTCCACACACACAGACACTAAAATATGCATTCCAAACACATGACCGGCTATGCTTTGTGATGGAGTATGCAAACGGAGGAGAGCTGTTCTTTCACTTGTCGCGGGACCGTGTGTTCACAGAAGACAGGGCACGGTTCTACGGTGCAGAGATTGTATCTGCGCTGGAGTACCTCCACTCACAGGACGTTGTCTACAGAGACCTTAAGGTAAAGGCTGCTTCCCTGTCTGTCTAACAAATGGGACTGACAATCTGGCTGATATTTCCCTGACTCACCCATACCTTTACACGTACCTCTTCACATTGAAAGTATATTCTCAAGACTAACATTTCTCACAATAGGAAATATGGGCTGTTTTCCTGACCTAGATTAAGCCCGGTCTCTGACTAAAAGTGCTTCTGAATTAGTCCAGGACTAGGCTCAAATCCTACCACAGACTGCATTAGAAGAGCACCAGCCTCTTGGTGGAAAGCCTGTGGTAGCCGTCATGTTAGCGGTGGCATTGTCTGCTGCTGACTCACTCACTCTTGTTCTCTCCTCTCTGTCTCTCATCTCTTTCTCTTCCAGCTGGAGAACTTAATGCTGGATAAAGATGGACACATAAAGATCACAGATTTTGGATTGTGTAAAGAGGGAATCACGACGGAGCTACCATGAAGACCTTTTGTGGTACTCAGAATATCTTGCACCTGAGGTAACTACAGCATAGTGAACAGAATCATACATTCCTGTAATGCTTTTGAACAGTACATGGCAGTGTGTGCAGTTAAACAATTTCAGATGCATTCCTTGCTAGTTTCTCATCTTGTCTTGGACTGGTTTCCAGTCAATAATTATCTATCCAGCAAAGAACGCTAACATACAAAGTTAATAATTCTACTTTGCCATTGGAAAGTATATGATTATCAACTGAAGTAGACAGCCGGACTGCAAATATATACATACATACATACATACATACAGTGGGGAGAACAAGTATTTGATACACTGCCGATTTTGTAGGTTTTCCTACTTACAAAGCATGTAGAGGTCTGTAATTTTTATCACAGGTACGATTTCAACTGTGAGAGGTGGAATCTAAAACAAAAATCCAGAAAATCACATTGTATGATTTTTAAGTAATTAATTTGCATTTTAATGCATGACATAAGTATTTGATACATCAGAAAAGCATAACTTAATATTTGGTATAGAAAACCTTTGTTTGCAATTACAGAGATCATACTTTTCCTGTAGGTCTTGACCAGGTTTGCACACACTGCAGCAGGGATTTTGGCCCACTCCTCCATACAGACCTTCTCCAGATCCTTCAGGTTTCAGGGCTGTCGCTGGGCAATAGGAACTTTCAGCGCCTCAAAGATTTTCTATTGGGTTCAGGTCTGAGACTGGCTAGGCCACTCCAGGACCTTGAGATGCTTCTTACGGACCACTCTTTTGTTGCCCTGGCTGTGTGTTTCGGTTCGTTGTCATGCTGGAAGACCCAGTCACGACCCATCTTCAATGCTCTTACTGAGGGAAGGAGGTTGTTGGCCAAGATCTCGCGATACATGGCCCATCCATCCTCCCCTCAATACGGTGCAGTCGTCCTGTCCCCTTTGCAGAAAAAGCATCCCCAAAGAATGATGTTTCTACCTCCATGCTTCACGGTTGGGATGGTGTTCTTGGGGTTGTACTCATCCTTCTTCTTCCTCCAAACACGCGCAGTGGAGTTTAGACCCAAAAAAGCTCTATTTTTGTCTCATCAGACCACATGACCTTCTCCCATTCCTCCTCTGGATCATCCAGATGGTCATTGGCAAACTTCAGACGGGCCTCAGACATGCGCTGGCTTGAGCAGGGGGACCTTTGCGTGCGCTGCAGGATTTTAATCCATGACGCGTAGTGTGTTACTAATGGTTTTCTTTGAGACTGTGGTCCCAGCTCTCTTCAGGTCATTGACCAGGTCCTGCCGTGTAGTTCTGGGCTGATCCCTCACCTTCCTCATGATCATTGATGCCCCACGAAGGTGAGATCTTGCATGGAGCCCCCAGACCGAGAGTGATTGACCGTCATCTTGAACTTCTTCCATTTCTAATAATTGCGCCAACAGTTGTTGCCTTCTCACCAAGCTGCTTGCCTATTGTCCTGTAGCCCATCCCAGCCTTGTGCAGGTCTACAATTTTATCCCTGATGTCCTTACACAGCTCTCTGGTCTTGGCCAATGTGGAGAGGTTGGAGTCTGTTTGATTAAGTGTGTGGACAGGTGTCTTTTTTTTACAGGTAATGAGTTCAAACAGGTGCAGTTAATACAGGTAATGAGTGGAGAACCGGAGGGCTTCTTAAAGAAAAACTAACAGGTCTGTGAGAGCCGGAATTCTTACTGGTTGGTAGGTGATCAAATACTTATGTCATGCAAAAATGCAAATTAATTACTTAAAAAAATCATACAATGTGATTTTCTGGATTTTTGTTTTAGATTCCGTCTCTCACAGTTGAAGTGTACCTATGATAAAAATTACAGACCTCTACATGCTTTGTAAGTAGGAAAACCTGCAAAATCGGCAGTGTATCAAATACTTGTTCTCCCCACTGTACATACATACATACATACATACATACATACATACACACACATCACACTCTCTCTCTCTACCGGTCAAAAGTTTTAGAACACCTACTCATTCAAGGCTTTTATTTTTATTTTACTATTTTCTACATTGTAGAATAATAGTGAAGATATCAAAACTATGAAATAACACATGGAATCATGTAGTAACTAAAAGTGTTAAACAAATCAAAAATATATTTTATATTTGCGATTTTTCAAATAGCCACCCTTTGCCTTGATGACAGCTTTGCACACTCTTGGCATTCTCTCAACCTGCTTCACCTGGAATGCTTTTCCAACAGTCTTGAAGGAGTTCCCACATAAACTGAGCACTTGTTTAACATTTGTTTAACACTTTTTTGGTTACTACATGATTCCATATGTGTTATTTCATAGTTTTGATGTCTTCACTATTATTCTACAATGTAGAAAATAGTAAAAATTAAGAAAAACCCTTGGAATGAGTAGATGTGCTAAAACTTTTGACCAGGTGTGTGTGTGTGTGTGTATATATATATTTTTGTCATTTAGCAGACGCTCTTATCCAGAGCGACTTGCATGAGCAATTAGGGTTAAGTGCCTTGCTCAAGGGCACATCGACAGATTTTTTACCTAGTCGGCTCGGGATTAGATCCAGCGACCTTTCTGTTACTGGCACAACGCTCTTAACCACTAAGCTACCAGTCGCCCCCCATATGTATGTGTATGTGTATATATATATCTCTATATCTCACACACAGTGCATTCGGAAAGTATTCAGACCCCCTTGACTTTTCCCCATTTTGTTACATTACAACCTTATTCTAAAATTGATTAAATTGATGAGGGAAAAACAATCTACACACAATACCCCATAATGACAAAGCAAAAACAGGTTTTTAGAAATTGTAGCAAATGCAAAAACTGAAATGTCACATTTATGTAAGTATTCAGACCATTTAGACAGTACTTTGTTGAAGCACCTTTGGCAGCGATTACAGCCTCGAGTCTTCTTGGGTATGACACTACAAGCTTGGCACACCTGTATTTGGGGAGTTTCTCCCATTCTTCTCTGCAGATCCTATCAAGCTCTGTCAGGTTGGATGGGGGAGCGTCACTGCACAGCTATTTTCAGGTCTCTCCAGAGATGTTCGATCGGTTTCAAGCCCGGGCTCTGGCTGGGCCACTCAAGGATAGGGCTGGGTGTGGTGACTGTGTACCGCCACACAGGTGGTCACGAGTCATGACGGCAGTCAATCCACATGACCGTTTAGTCACGGTAATTAGGCTTCTCCAAGCTCTGATGCTGCTGCTGGTCATTAGTAGCCTAGCAAACTTGAGTAACTGCCTGGTATTCAGCACTCTATTGTCACTTAATGAGAGCTCATATTGCGCAACATTTCTATAGGCTATGCAATTACGGGAGAAAACAGAGTGATGGCCACTAATAAAAAAGACGAGGATCCCATCAGCTTTCTATAGGCTAGGCCTACTATATTTATTTCTCAACTTTACTAATATTAAGCACATTGCTTATATTTACAACAGGAGTATAGCCTACCTGGCTGGCATGAAAATTAACCACAGGGAAAAGTGTCCTCCATTCGGTATTTAAGTGCATAGATGACATGTATTTTTTCCCCGCTGCACCTGTTTCGATACAGGTGCATGATAATGGTCCATTCTAAATCAAAACAAATACCACACATATATTAGTTAGTATATGTAAAGACAAGATTAAATCAAGAATAGTCTGATGGGTGACAATATTAGCCTATCACTTGTGAATTATGTATTGTCACTTGTGAATGATGCCCAGCATAAGAAACAATGCCTTTTTTTTGCCACATTTTCGAATCATAGTCGCAGCACCTCATGTAGCCTAGCTCATAGGCTATATGTTTTAATAAGGTTTGTATCACAACTAAAGTGGCCAAACAACTTCTTAAAATTAAGCACAGTAATCCGCTTTACAAGGGGTGTAGAGCCAAACTTGCATATATAAGCAGCGCGGTGAGTTTCAAGTTACGGGAAGATAATTCTCACCATAAATATGCTCACCTTTATAATAAAAGCATTACATGCATAATTGCATTTTCGGTCACTTTTTGATAATGGTGTTTTCCGCTAATGAGAACATTCGCACTTATAGCTTACTACCATATGCGCATTGCTGCGCTTATAATGTGGAAGAAATAGCCTAATAGTTTATCAACGTTTACGCTAAATGTTCTGATCTGTTGCGTCCAGCCACATTGCAGTAAAAATTTTTTTCTTGATGCTAGTGGTTGTATTAATTCGGGATCTATCGCATCCCACAACTGTCTCCCCAGACTATGTTTGGAATATTCTACTTCCACAGTATAGAATAGGTTGACTTTTGTACTATGGGGGATAGTAGATTGACATAGGCTAGTGCTTTTGCTGTTCGTTAGGCCTACTCATCTTGTTGGCTGACGAAAAGTAAATGTGGACAGTTCTTCCAATATCTTCAATATGCACCTCGGAATTGGATAAGGACAGTTGTGTGTCTGTCTTCACTTGTAGCCTGTGAGAAAGACCCGATCACGTGACGGAGAGCCATGTGAGTGAGAGACGCTTGGATTGCGCAGCACACTCAGGGAGAAGGGCACAACGCAGCGCTCTGTGCCGCAAAAAGGCATGGATTTTTTAGGGTGCATTATGGCCACAAAGGGGATGCCGCCATGAAATTCGAGACTTTATCAAGTGCTTGTCAAATTGTGAATGAGAGACTATTGGAGTGTGTACAGCCTGCATAAAAAACTAAGCAGAGTTCATGCCTTTCAAAGCGACTTTTTTCAAATCATCATTAGTCTCATCATGAGCCTTACGATGTATTAAAAATCAAAACATAAAGCCCAATGTTTGTAAAACAACTAAAGTTACATGAATAACTCTAAATTAAGCATAAGAAGTATCTATTTCTTTGTTAACCGCTCAACACAGAATAGCCGCATGTGCGCACTTCTTCAAATCGTTTGTAGAAAATATTTATATTTATATGTTCAATTGTATTCTTTTATAATATACAATATTTTGACATAGCCACATAAGGACAACTCAGAGTATGCTAGTCTTTTCATCGAAATAGACTACATTTTCTTCATATCATGCTTCTTTAGACCTGTCTAAAATAAATAATGGATTTATTGTGAAGGTGTAGGCTATATTACATGGATTTATTAGACTTTTAAAATGGCTTGTAGGCTATTTGTGCAAGCCACAAGATGCTAAATGTGTTTAGTGTTAATTTAATTCAATTACAGTGAGACCGACAGTTTTTGCAATTTTGTGACCGCCACAGCCCTACTCAAGGACATTCGGAGACTTGTCCCGATGCCAACTCCTGCGTTGTCTTGGCTGTGTGCTTAGGGTGGTGTCCTGTTGGAAGGTGAACCTTCGCCCCAGTCTAGAGGTCCTGAGCGCTCTGGAGCAGGTTTTCAGCAAGGATCTCTCTGTACTTTGCTCCGTTCATCTTTCCTCCGATCCTGACTAGTCTCCCAGTCCCTACCGTTGAATAACACCCTCCCTACAGCATGATGCTGCCACCACCGTGCTTCACCGTAGGGGATGGTGCCAGGCTTACTCCAGGTGTGATGTCGGCATTCAGGCCAAAGAGTTCAATCTTGGTTTCATCAGACCAGAGAATCTTGTTTCTCTTGGTCTGAGAGTCCTTTAGGTGCCTTTTGTCAAACTCCAAGCGGGCTGTCATGTGCCTTTTATTCAGCATTTTGCTACACCCAATAACATCTGCTAAATATGTGTATGTGACCAAAAAATTAGATTTGATTTTAGGAGTGGTTTCCGTCTGGCCACTACCATAGAGGCCTGATTGGTGGAGTGCAGAGATGGTTGTCCTTCTGGAAGGTTCTCCCATCTCCACTGAGGAACTCTGGAGCTCTGTCAGAGTGACCATCAGGTTCTTGGTCAACTCCTGACCAAGGGCCTTCTCCCCCATTGCTCAGTTTGGCCGGGAAGCCAGCTCTAGGAAGAGTCTTGAGGTTCCAAACTTCTTCCATTTAAGAATGATGGAGGCCACTATATTCTGGGGACCTTCAATGCTGCAGAAATGTTTGTTACCCTTCCCCAGATCTGTGCCTCGACACAATCCTGTCTCGGGAGCTCAGGACAATTATTTGACCTTATGGCTTGGTTTTTTGCTCTGACATGCACTGTTCAACTGTGGGACCTATATAGACAGGTGTGTGCCTTTCCAAATCATGTCCAATCTAATTGAATTTACACAGGTGGACTCCAATCAAAAGTTGTAGAAACCATCTCAAGGATGATCAATGGAAACAGGATGCACCTGAGCTCAAGTTCGAGTCTCATAGCAAAGGGTATGAATACGTACAGTTGAAGTCGGAAGTTTACAGACACTTAGGTTGGAGTCATTAAAACTCGCTTTTCAACCACTCCACAAATGTCTTGTTAACAAACTATAGTTTTGGCAAGTCGGTTAGACATCTCTACTTTGTGCATGACAAGTAATTTTTCCAACAATTGTTTACAGACATTATTTTACTTATAATTCACTGTATCACAATTCCAGTGGGTCAGAAGTTTACATACACTAAGTTGACTGTGCCTTTAAACAGCTTGGAAAATTCCAGAAAATTATGTCATGGCTTTAGAAGCTTCTGATAGGCTAATTGACATCATTTGAGTCAATTGGAGGTGTACCTGTGGATGTATTTCAAGGCCTACCTTCAAACTCAGTGCCTCTTTGCTTGACATCAGCGTGGGAAAATCAAAGAAAATCAGCCAAGACCTCAGAACAAAATTGTAGACCTCCACAAGTCTGTGTTAATCCTTGGGAGCAATTTCCAAACGCCTGAAGGTACCACGATCATCTGGACAAAACAATAGTACGCAAGTCTGCTAAATGGCATATTATTATTATTATTATTATAAGTATAAACACCATGGGACCACGAGCCGTCATACCGGCCAGGAAGGAGATGCGTTCTGTCTCCTAGAGATTAACGTACTTTGGTGCTAAGTGCAAATCAATCCCGAGAACAACAGCAAAGGACCTTGTGAAGATGCTGGAGGAAACAGGTACAAAAGTATCTATATCCACAGTAAAACAAGTCCTATACTCGATATAACCCTGAAAGGCTGCTCAGCAAGGAACAAGCTACTGCTCCAAAACCTTGGCCATAAAAAAGCCGACTACGGGGTTTCAAACTGCACAGGGGACAAAGATCGTACTTTTGGAGAAATGTCCTCTGGTCTCAAATTAAACAAAAATAGAACTGTTTGGCCATAATGACCATCGTTATGTTTGGAGGAAAAAGGGGGATGCTTGCAAGCCAAGAACACCATCCCAACCATGAAGCACTGGGGTGGCAGCATCATTGGGGGTGCTTTGCTGCAGGAGGGACTGGTGCACTTCAAAATAGATGGCACTCGCGAGGAAGGAAAATTATGTGGATATTTTGAAGCAACATCTCAAGACAGCAGTCAGGAACTTAAAGCGTCGCAAATGGGTCTTCCAAATGGACAATGACCCCTAGCATACTTCCAAAGTTGTGGCAAAATGGCTTAAGGACAACAAAGTCAAAGGTATTGGAGTGGCCATCACAAAGCCCTGACCTCAATCCTATAGAAAATGTGTGGGCAGAACTGAAAAAGCAGCAAGCAAGGAGGCCTACAAACCTAACTAAGTTATACCAGCTCTGTCAGGAGGAATGGGCCAAAATCCACCCAACTTATTGTGGGAAGCTTGTGGAAGGCTACACCGAACGTTTGACCCAAGTTAAACAATTTAAAGGCAATGCGTACCAAATACTAATTGAGTGTATTAAACTTCGACCCACTGGGAATGTGATGAAATTTGAAACCCCACCTCTTTAAGGAATACCTGGAATAGGATAAAGTAATCCTTCTACCCCCCACCCCTACCCCACCTCAAAAACAAACAAACATTGTAAAGTGGTTATCCCACTGGCTATAATGTGAATGCACCAATTTGTAAGTCAGCTCTGGATAAGAGCATCTGCTAAATGACGTACATGTAAATGTAATGAAATAAATAAAAGCTGGAAATAAATAATTCTCTCTACAATTATTCTGACATTTCACATTCTTAAAATAAAGTGGTGATCCTACCTGACCTAAAACAGGGAATTTTTACTAGATTAAATGTCAGGAATTGTGAAAACTGAGTTTAAATGTATTCCGCTAAGGTGAAAAAAGTCTGAAAATGTATGCACTCACTAAGTGTAAGTCACTCTGGATAAGAGCGTCTTCTAAATGACTAAAATGTAAATGTGAAATGTATAAACTTCCAACTTCAACTGTATGTAAATAAGTTAATCTGTTTTTTGCAAAATTTATAAAAACCTGTTTTTGCTTTGCCATTATGGGGTATCGTGTGTGATCGATAATATTTTAATTTTTTATTTAATCAATTTTCGAATAAGGCTGTAACATAACAAAATGTGGAAAATGTCAAGGGGTCTGAATACTTTCCCGAATGCACAGTGCCTAAAATTGATTAAATTAAATTAATGACCCTTTTTAATTCAGTACTTTTTTGTTGAAGCACCTTTGACAGCCATTACATCCTCAAGTCGTCTTGGGTATGATGCTACAAAGCTTGACACACCTGTATTTGGGGGAGTTTCTCCCATTCTTCTCTGCAGATCCTCTCAAGCTTTGTCAGGTTGGGATGGGGAGCGTCGCTGCACAAAAGTATATGGACACCTTCAAATGAGTGATTCAGCTATTTCAGCCACACCTGTTGCTGGCATGTATAAAATTG
>NW_025539757.1:0-11554 GCF_020615455.1 Coregonus clupeaformis | reverse complement strand
TCATTGGTATCGGCTGAGAGGGGTGAGATAAGAGAGGGATTAGAAAGGTGAGACGGATTAGAGACGGATGAGAGGGATGGAGAGGGATGAGAAGGATGAGTTGGGATGAGAGGGATGGGATGGATGAGAGGACAGATAGGGGATGAGATGGATGAGAGGGATGAGAGGGATGATGGATGAGATGGATGAGAGGGATGAGATGGAGAGAGGGATGGGATGGATGAGATGAGATGGATGAGATGGATGAGAAGATGAGATGGATGAGAGGGATGAGATGGATGAGAGGGATGAGATGGATGAGATGGATTAGATAGATGGATGAGATGATGAGATAGATGGATGAGATGGATGAGATGGATGAGAGGGGATGAGAATGGATGAGATGGATGAGATGGATGAGAGGGATGAGATGGATGAGATGGATGAGATAGATGAGATAGATGTGAAGAGTTTGATGAGAGGGATGAGAGGGATGAGATGGATGAGATGGATGAGATGATAAGATGGAAGAGAGGATGATGATGAGAGGGATGAGCTGGATGAGTGGAGATGAGATGGATGAGGGATAGATGGATGGTTGGACACAAGGGATGAGATGACAGAGGGATGAGGATGGGTGAGAGGGACAGAGAGGGGTGAGATGATGAGAGGGAGGAGATGATGGAGAGGGATGAGACGGATGAGAGAGTGAGACGGATGAGACGGATGAGAGGGATGAGAGGGATGAGAAGGATGAGAGGATGAGAAGGATGAGATGGATGGAGAGGATGAAGAGGATGAAGATGGATGAGAAGGATGAGAGGGATGAGATGGATGAGAAGAGAATAGAGAAAGGGATAAAGATGGATAGAGAGAGGGATGAGAGGGAGAGAGGAGATGATAGGGATGAGAGAGATGGATGAGATGGATGAGAGGGATAGAGAGGGGTGAAAGATCGGTGAGAGGGATGAGAATGGATCGAGAGGGCACGAGAGGATGAGATGGATGAGATGAGGAGAGGGCATAAGGGATGAGAGGGATGGAGTTGATGAGGAATGGATGAGAATAGAGATGGATGAGAGGGATGAGATGGATGAAGATGGATGAGAGGGATGAGAGGATGAGATGAATAATTAGATATATGGATGAGACAGATGGATGAGATGGATCCAGCGATAGGTGGATGAATGGATGAGATGGATGAGAATGGATGAGGATAGAGGGAATAGAATGGATGAGATGGATGAGATGGATGAGAGGGAGGAGATGAATCAGATGGGATTAGATGGATGAGATGGAAGAGAGGAAAAAGAGATGGATGAGATGGATGAGCTGGATGAGTGGAGATGAGATGGATGAGAATAGATGGATGAGTTAGATGAGAAAGGAATAGATAGATGAGAGGGAAGAGATGGAAGTGATAGGATGAGAATGGATAGAGAGATGAGTATGATGAGAGGAGATGAGAGGGATGAGATGGATGAGATGATGAGGGATGAGGGATGAGAGGGAATGGGATGGATGAAATGGATGAGAAGATGAAGATGGATGAAAGAGATGGATGAGATGGAATGAGATGAAGAGATGGGATGAGATGAATGAATTAGATGGATTAGATAGAGGATGAGAATAAGATGGAGAGATGGATTAGAGGAGATGAGGTGGATGAAGATAGATGAGATGATGAGATGGATGAGGGATGAGATGGATGAGATGGATCAAAATGGATGAGGAGGGAGGAGATGATTGAGAGGGATGAGATGATACAGAATGGAAAAAGAGAGGGATGAGATGGATGAGATGGATGAGCTATGAGTGGAGATGAGATGGAATAGATAGAATAAATGGATGAGTTGGATGAGGATGATGAGATGGATGAGAGGGATGAGATGGGTGAGAGGAGATGAGAGGGATGAGATGGATGAGAGGGATGAGATGGATGAGAGGGATGAGATGGATGATAGAGAATAGAACTGGATGAGAGGGATGAGAGGGATGAGATGGATGAAGATGGATGAGAGGATGAGATGATGAGGGATGGGATGGATGAGAGGGAGGAGATGAATGAGAGGGAGGAGATGATGAGTTGAATGAGAGGGATGAGAGGGATGAGATGGATGATGGATGAGATGGATGAGAGGGAGGAGATGAAATAGAAAGGATGAGATGATGAGGATGGAAGAGAGGGATGAGATGGATGAGATGGATGAGCTGATGGAGTGAGACAATAGGTTGATGAGATAGATGGATGAAGATGAGAAGGATGAGATGGATAGAGGGATAGAGATGGGTAGAGTGAGAGATGAGAGGGATGAGATGATGAGAGGGATGAGATGATGAGAGGGACGAGATGGATGATAGGGATGAGATGGATGAGAGGGATGAGAGGGAATACAGATGGATGAGAGGGATGAGATGGATGAGAGGGATGGGATGGATGAGAATAGATGGATACAGAGATGGATGAGAAGATGATGATGAGATGGATGAGAGAGGGATGAGAATGGATGAAAAAAAGGGATAGAGATGGATGAGAGGGATGAGATGGATGAGATGATTAGATAGATGAGATGAGATGATGAGATAGATGGATCAGAATGGATGAGAGGAGATGAGATGGATGAGATGGAGAGAGGGATGCAGATGGATACGAGATAGATGGATGAGTTGGATGAGAGGGATGAGAATGGATGAGATGGATGAAAGAGGGATGAGCTGGATAGGTAAAAGAAATGAGATATAGAGATGGATGAGGGGAGAGATGAATGAGACGCAGGAGAGGGAGAGAGGGATGAGATAGATAAGAGAGGGATGAGAGGGATGAGATGATGGAGGGATGAGAGGGATGAGATGGATGAGGGATGAGTGGATGAGAGGGATGAGATGGATGAGAGGGATGAGATGGATGAGAGGGAGTCCTCTTTAAGCCACATCGAATGGGAGGGAGTAAGGACAGACACCTCTAAGGACTATCCTCAAAGATCTCAAAGACTTCCACCCACCAGCACACAAGAGGATTCTCCTCTGTTCATAATCATTTTCTTTTTTGTAAAAAGAGAAAAGCAGATTATGCTGGTGGCCTTTAGAGGAAAACCTCAATCTTCCCGCCAGTGTTCCACCGAGGCTTTGATATGCCATTTCATTGGCGCATAAATTCTTGAGAGAAGAAGCCGTGAAAGCCTTTTTGCATTCAAGGCTCTAAGACTTGTCTTCTCTTCCCTCCTGTGCCGGGTTCTTTACATACATTCAGCCTCTTTCTCCTCTCCTGGCTATTAATTATTCCCCACTCTCATCTTTGTTCAGTTCGGTGTGGACATTCAGATTAGCATTAACTATGCAGTCTTACCTAATCTGGGGAGTACAGCTAGCTGGAGAGAGCACTGGAAACTCAAAGGCCAGACTTTTAGATAAATAAAAGCTCTGAATGTAAGAACCAGAGATAGTCCAACTTCACTGCATATCTTGGTTCGCTTATGTCTGGAGAATGTTTATCCACAGACTAGTTTGTTCAAAAGTGTTTCGATCAATAGAGCTTTAAAAATTGTCGGTGATTCTTCATGGCGCCGAAGGATTGCCCAAGTCAGAACTAACGAAGACACTGGGGAGGAAGTGTCAGAAAATAAAATGCTACATTTTGTTAATGGAATATCATCATTTCACTATCATATAACCATGCTGCTGCAGGGGCGCTCATACCGAGGGGGCACAAAACTAATCGCTGGGATGGCAGGGGATGGTCTGTAAGTTCTAAAATGTCAGAATGTACAAACCACCTTGAAACAATTTTTTTCTGCAATCAATTTACCCTAATCATTATGCACTTAATTCTATGTAAAAATATTAATATTACCTGCATATCCCATCTTGAGCTGTCTGTATCCTCCTGACTGGTGGTTACTTTTTTACAGAAACCAAATGCATGCTTCTCTGCATCTCTGCAAAACATCTGGGTAAATTAGAAAGAATTCAGTACATTTAGTAATTGTTACATTTCTAAAGTCTACCAACCTTGCCAGTTGGCATGCCAGCTAAGATTGTCATTCTTGAGTAAAAGTAAAGATACCTTAATGGAAAATGACTTAAGTAAAGTGAAAGTCACCCAGTAAAATACTAATGGAGTAAAAAGTCTTAAAGCATTTGGTATTAAATGTACTTAAGTATAGTGGTGGAAAAGTACTCAATTGTCATACTGAGTAAAGTAAAAGTAAAGTAATTGCCATATACATCAAATTAAATATATTAATCAAACCAGACAGCATTATTTTATTGTTTTTAAAATGTACACACAGCCAGGGCAAAATCCAACACTGATACTACTTATGCAACGCTGCATTTGTGTTTAGTAGTAATAATAATAACAGCATGAGTTTTTAAGCGCTTTTCACGAATAATTCAAAGCCACTTTATACACAAGAACATTTGCAGAATAAAAAGCAATAAAATCTCATTTTACAAAAGTAAGTATATAAACACACTCAAACATGATGATAGACTGACCATGGAGAACACTAAACATGATGATGACTGACCATGGAGAACACCAAACATGATGACAGACTAACCCATGGAGAACACTAAACATGATGACAGACTAACCATGGAGAACACTTAAACATGATGATAGACTGACCATGGAGAACACTAAACATGATGACAGACTGACCATGGAGAACACTCAAACATGATGACAAACTCACCATGGAGAACACTAAACATGATGACAGACCAACCATGGAGAACACTAAACATGATGAGGACTAAACGCATGGAGAACACTAAACATGATGACAGATCACCAGTGAGAAATACCAAATATTATGACAGACTGACCATGGAGGAACACGAAACATGATGACAGACTGACCATGGAGAACACTAAACATGATGACAGACTGACCATGGAGAACACTAAACATGATGACAGACTGACCACATGGAGAACACTAAACATGATGACAGACTGACCATGGAGAACACTAAACATGATGACAGACTAACCATGGAGAAAACTAAACATGATGACAGACTGACCATGGAGAACACTAAACATGATGACAGACTGACCAGGAGGCACTAAACATGATGACAGACTGACCATGGAGAACTAAATTATGACAGACTGAATTATGAGAACACTAAACATGATGACAGACTGACCATGGGAAATAATTAAAACATGATGACAGACTGACAATGTAGAACACTAAACAATGATGACAGACTCAGCCATGGAGAATACCAAACATGATGACAGACTGACCATGAGAACACTAAACATGATGACAGTCTGACCATGGAGAACACTAAACATGATGACAGACTGACCATGGAGAACACTAACACATGATGACTGACATGAGAACACTCAAAACACATGATAGACCCACCAAGGAGAATACTAAACATGCACACAATTAACCATGGAGAACATCAAATATGATGACAGACTGACCACAAGAACAACACTAAACATGATGATAGACTAACCTTGAGTAACACTTAAAACATGATGACAGACTGACCATGGAGAACACTAAATATGATGACAGACTGACCATGAAGAACACTAAACATGATGACAGATCAACCATGGAGAACACTAAAACGTGATGACAGACTGACCAAGGAGAACACTAAACATGGAGGATCAGAACATGGAGAACACTAAACATGATGACAGAATTAACCAGTGAGAACACTAAACATGATGATTGTGACTAACCATGGAGAACACTAAAACATGATGAAATATTACCAACCATGGATAAGAACACTAAACATGATGACAGACTGACCAATGGAGAACACTCAAACATGATGAATGATTCTGACCATGAGAGAACACTTCAAATATGATGACAGACTAACCATGGAGAACACTAAACATGAGCGACAGACTAAACCATGGAGAACACTAAACACATGACAGACTGACCATGGAGAAGATTTCAAAACATGATGACAGACTGACCATGGAGGAACACTAAACATGATGACAGACTGACCATGGAGAACACTTAAATACATGACAGACTGACCAAGGAAAGAACACGAAACATGATGACAGACTAACTAAGGGAGAACACTTCAAACATGATGACAGACTGACCAGGAGAACACTAAAACATGATGACAGACTGAATTATGGAGAACACTACAAACATAACAACAGACTGACCAATGAGAATATCAAACATGATGACAGACTGACCATGGAGAACACTAAACATGATGACAGACTAATTTATGAGAACACTAAAGTGATGACAGACTGACCATGGAGAACACTACTTATTATTATTATTATTATTATTATTATTATTATTAAAACATGATGACATACAGACCATGGAGAACACTAAAACATGATGACACCAACCATGGAGAAAACTAAACATGATGACAGACTTGACCATGGAGAACACTAAACATGATGACAGACTGACCATGGAAACACTAAACATGATGACAGACTGACAATGTAGAACACTAAACATGATGACAGACTGGCCATGGAGAACACTAAACATGATGACAGACTGACCATGGAGAACACTAAACATGATGACAGTCCGACCATGGAGAACACTAAAACATGATGACAGACTGACCATGGAGAACACTAAATGATGACAGACCATCTATGGAGAATAATTAAACATGGCTGATAGACTGACCATGGAGAATACCAAACATGATGACAGACTAAATCATGGAGAACACTAAACATGATGTGACAGACTGACCATGGGAGAACACTAAACATGATGATGACTAACCTTGAGAACACTAAACATGATGACAGACTAACGAGAACACTAAACATGATGACAGAACTGACCATGGAGAACACTAAACATGATGACAGACTAACCATGGAGAACACTGAACGTGATGACAGACTGACCACAGGAGAATTAAACATGACAGATCAACATGGAGAACACTAAACATGATGACAGACTAACCAGTGAGAACACTAAACATGATGACAGACTAACTATGGAGAACACTCAAACATGATGACAGACTGACCATGGAGAACACTAAACATGATGACAGACTGACCATGGAGAACACTAAACATGATGACAGACTAACCATGGAGAACACTCAAACATGATGACAGACTAACCATGGAGAACACTAAACATGATGATGAGACTGACCATGGAGAACACTAAACATGATGACAGACTGACCATGGAGAACACTAAACATGATGACAGACTGACCATGGAGAACACTAAACATGATGACAGACTGACCACGGGAGAACACTAAACATGATGACAGACTGACCATGGAGAACACTTTTTAAACATGATGACAGACTAACTATGGAGAACAATTAAAAGTGATGACAGACTGGACCATGGAGAACACTACTTATTATTATTATTATTATTATTATTATTATTATTAAACATGATGACACAGACCATGGAGAACACTAAACATGATGATGGGACTAACCATGAGAAAACCAAACATGATGACAGACTGACCATGGAGAAATACTCAAACATGATGACAGACTGACTAAAGGGAACACGAAACATGATGACAGACTGACAATGTAGAACACTAAACATGATGACAGACTGGCCATGGAGAACACTAAACATGATGACAGACTGACCATGGAGAACACTAAACATGATGGACAGTCTGACTCATGGAGAACACTAAACATGATGACAGACTGACCATGAGAACACTAAACATGATGACAGACTGACCATGGAGAACACTAAACATGATGATAGGACTGACTCATGGGAGAACACTAAACATGATGACAGACTAACCATGGAGAACACTAAAACATGATGAGAGATCATCTCATGGAGAACACTAAACATGATGATAGACTAACCTTGCAGAACACTAAACATGATGACAGAATTGACCATGGAGAACACTAAACATGATGACAGACTGACCATGGAGTCACTAAACATGATGACAGACTAACTATGGAGAACACTAAACGTGATGACAGACTGACCATGGAGAACACTAAACATGACAGACTGACCATGAGAATACTAAAACATGATGACAGACTAACCAGTGAGAACACTAAACATGATGACAGACTAACTATGGAGAACACTAAACATGATGACAGACTGACCACATGGAGAACACTAAACATGATGACAATTGGACCATGGAGAACACTAAACATGATGACAGACTAACCATGGAGAACACTAAACATGATGACAGACTAACCATGGAGAACACTAAACATGATGACAGACTGACCATGGAGAACACTAAACATGATGACAGACTGACCATGGAGAACACTAAACATGATGATGAGACTGACCATGGAGAACACTAAACATAATTACAACTGACCATGGAGAACACTAAACATGATGACAGACTAACTATGGAGAACACTAAACATGATGACAGATCAACATGGAGAACACTAAACATGATGACAGACTGACCATGGAGAACACTAAACATGATGACAGACTGACCACTTGGAGAACACAAACATGATGACAGACTGACCATGGAGAACACTAAACATGATGACAGACTAACTATGGAGAACACTAAAAGTGATGACAGACTGACCATGGAGAACACTACTTATTATTATTATTATTATTATTATTATTATTATTATTATTATTAAACATGATGACATACTGACCATGGAGAACACTAAACATGACTGTGGTCCTCTGTAGCTCAGCTGGTAGAGCACGGCGCTTGGAACGCCAAGGTAGTGTCTGATCCCCGGGACCACCCATACACAAAAATGTGTATGCACGCATGACTGGGAGTCGCTTTGGCTAAAGGCGCCTTCAAAATGGCATATTATTATTATGACAGACTGACCATGGAGAACACTAAACACAACAGACTAACCATGGAGAAATAAACATGATGACAGACTGACCATGAAGAACACTAAAACACATGACAGACTGACCATGGAGAATACCAAACATGATGACAGACTGACCATGGAGAACACTAAAGATGATGACAGACTAACCAGTGAGAATACTACACATGACAGACTAACTATGGAGAACATCAAACATGATGACAGTTCAACCATGGAGAAAACACCAAACATGATGACATACTGACCATGTAGAACACTAAACATGATGACATCTGACCAGGGAGAACACTAAGCATGATGCCAGACTTGACCATGGAGAACACTAAACATGATGATAGACTGACCATGGAGAACACTAAACATGATGATAGACTGACCATGGAGAACACTAAACATGAGTGGCGGTAATCTGACCATGGAGAACACTAAACATGATGACAGACTGACCATGGAGAACACTAAACATGATGACAGATTGACCATGGAGAACACTAAAACATGATGACAGACTGACCATGGAGAATAACCATGATGACAACTGACCATGGAGAACACTAAACATGATGACACCAACCAGGAGAACACTAAACATGATGACAGACTGACCATGAGAACACTAAACATGATGACAGACTAACCATGGAGAACACTAAACATGATGACAGACTAACTATGGAGAACACTAAACATGATGACAGACTGACCATGGGGAACACCAAACATGATGACAGACTTAACTACGGAGAACACTAAACATGATGACCGATCATTAGGAAGGAACTAGACAGAGGATAAAAGCTAAGACAACAGAGAATCCAGGTAAGCCTGTGTGAAGAGGTGTGTCTTTAGTGTGTACTAGAATATGTGTATGGATTGTGAGGTTCTGACATGGAGAGTAGGAGGGAGTCTCAGAGTTGTGAGCTGCACTGCTAAAAGCCTGTCTCCCCAAGAGTGAAGCTTGGTACAAGACAGGAGAGGACAGGCAGAACAGGTGGGAGTGTAGGGGCAGGAGGTCAGTAAGGTATGTTGTCAGCCAGTCCATTGAGTGCTTTGTAGGTGAGCATGAGCAATTTTAAGATGATCCTGTATTGAACTGGGAGACAGTGGAGTTTGATGAGGGTGGGGAGTATGTGGTCCCAAGGTCTGATGTGTGTAAGACCATGCAAATGAATTTGGAATATACAGTCTGTCCTGTGTTTTGGCGTATGAGTCTGTAGAGAAATACATTGAAGTGGTGTCCAGGCCTGATAAAACAAAGGCATGAATGAGGGTTTCAATAGTGAGGTCAGTGAGAGGATGTGAGTCATGGGAGATGTTTTTGAGGTGGAAGAAGGCTGACTTTGGTGATGTTCAGGATGTGGGTTCAAATGACATAGGTCAAAATGTAACACCAAGGTTCCGACTGTGAAGGAGTGGATGGTGCTGCTGTCGGATTATCATGTTGAGTTGACCCAGTCATACTAAGTCCACCAAATCAGAGGCAGTAGGGATGACAACGCTGCTATATTGATAGCTGTGTGAATTGTTCTGTCTGAGCATTTAAAATGCAACAAGTACTTTGGAAGTCTGTGAAAATGTATAAGTAGTAAGGCGGTAATCACTGTAAGCCAAGCCAGTAAAAAAAGCTTTTACATAACCCAACCTATGTTGTGATATTGCGCTGTTTGCTCTGTAATCATCTGCTCATACACCACTGTGATATACAACAAGGCCGTGACAACAAAAAGACAACAGTCACAATGTGGCGAATAAATTAACCAACACATACGTTTGTTTTATCACAAAACCAGACAGCAACATCTGTCCGGTGAAGTCCAGCGCTAAATATTGCATGCAACAAACAGTTAGATGACTTGCAGCATGGTTAAGCAAGTTAATGTTTTTTGACAGTTTACTAAACAGCTACTGATTTAGAACCACGGAGTTACCTCAAGTCAGCACAAATACTTGAGGTAACTCTGTTTGCTGCACAAGGACAACCCACAGTTGAGCTCTAAAACCAATGCTGATTGGCTAATTATTTTATTTTTTATCAAGGGGAGGCCAAATGCTTGGCAGGCATCAATCAAATGCTAACAAGGCAACATGTCCCACTTTTTTGGTCCAGACGGCATCAGATACATGGGTTACACATACAGAGACAGGGAGGTGCTGTTTCCCCGCTCTGAGAATTTCTCCAGTGAGATTCAGCCACTTAATTGACAGAAAAAGTATGAAAACATAGAGAGGGACCCAGTATTTTTTTATTGGTCAAATATTTGGGGAAGCCACTGAATGTATGTGGAGAAAGTGTAATAATTTATTTAGGAATGTAGTGGAGTAAAAGTAAATGCTGTCAATAGTAAAGTACAGATTCCAAAAAGTAGTGCTTCAAAGTACTTCTTTACTTGGTTACTTTACACAACTGGTAACACAGTATGGAAGTTAGGAATGGAAGGTCGAATGATGGACTAAGGACTTGAAGTGATTATGTCAATGGTACGAGAGTGGAGGAACTTCAGGCAGGATGGAACCTGGTCAGAGTCAGTGAGCCTGGCAGCGCACCTCGCTGACCCGAACGTCAGTGCTCCGGCTTTAAGTTTATGGTTAGCTAACTAGCTATCAAGCTAGTCGCCCACTAAGTCTGTGTTGTGTGATGCTACTGTTCACACAGGCTGAAGGTCTTCACTCACAGATAATTAATAGTCAAGA
>NW_025539756.1:0-11553 GCF_020615455.1 Coregonus clupeaformis | reverse complement strand
CTCTCTCTCTCTCTCTCTCTCTCTACCTCTCCACTCCCTCTCCACTCCCCCTCTCTCTCTCTTTCCCTTCAGACCAGGTATTTTATTAGTGTGTGTGTGGTAGTGGTGTGTGGTAGTGATGTGTGGTACTGATGTTTTAGTGGTGTGTGGTAGTGGTGTAGTAGTAGTAGTGTGGTTGTGATGCTGTAGTAGTGGTGTGGCGTGAGTGGTGTGTTGTAGTGATGTGTGGTAGTGGTGTGTAGTAGTGGTGTGTGAAGTAGTGATGTGTGGTAGTGGTGTGTGTGGTAGTGGTGTGTGAGTAGTGATGTGTAGTGATGTGTGGTAGTGGTGTGTGGTAGTGATGTGTTGATAGTGATGTGTGGTGGTGGTGTGTGGTAGTGGTGCTAATAAGTAGTGGGTGTGGTAGTGATTATGTTAGTAGTGATGTGTGGTAGTGGTGTGTGGTAGTGGTGTGGTAGTGATATTTAGTAGTGGTGTGGTAGGCGTGGTGTGTGGTAGTGATTGATGTGTGGTAGTGATGTGTTAGTAGTGATGTGTGGTGGTGGTGTGTGGTAGTGGTGTGTAGTAGTGGTGTGTGGTAGTGGTGTATGTTGTGGTGGTGTGTGGTAGTGGTGTGTATAGTGGTGTGTGGTAGTGATTATGTAGTGATTGTGTAGTGGTGTGCTGGTAGTAGTGGTGTGTGGTAGTGATGTGTGGTGATGATGTGGTAGTGGTGTGTGGTAGTGATGTGTAGTGGTGATGTGTGTGGTAGTGGTGTGTGGTAGTGATGTGTGGTAGTGATTGTTAGTGGTGTGTGGTTGTGATTATGTGTAGTAGTGGTGTGTGGTAGTGGTGTGTGTAGTGGTGTGTGGTAGTGGTGTGTGGTAGTGATGTGGTATTGTGTGTGTAGTGATGTGTAGTGGTGTGGTAGTGGTGTGTATGGTAATAATGTGAAGTAGTGGTGTGTGGTAGTGGTGTGTGTGGTAGTGGTGTGGTAGTGATTGTGTGGTAGTGGTTGTGTGGTAGTGATGTGGTAGTGGTGTGTAGTAGTGATGTGTGGTATTGGTGTGTGGTAGTGGTGTGTGGTTGTGATTGATGTGCTGTAGTGGTGTGTGGTATTGGTGTAGTAGTGGTGTGTAAACCAGTGATGTGTGGTAGTGGTGTGTGGTAGTGGTGTGTAGTTGTGATTGATGTGTGGTAGTGGTGTGGTAGTGGTGTGTGGTTATATATTAGTGGTGTGTGGCTGTTGGTGTGTAGTGGTGTGTAGTAGTGATGTGTGGTAGTGGTGTGTGGTGATGGTGTGTGGTTGTGATTGATGTTAGTGATGTGTGTGTAGTGGTGTGTGGTTGTGATTATGTGTGGTAGTGGTGTGTGGTTGTGGTGTGTGGTTGTGATTGATGTGTGGTAGTGGTGTGTGGTAGTGATGTGGTAGTGGTGTGTGGTAGTGATGTGGGTTGAATCATAACCCGCAGTTCCCGTGGTTATATCTGCCCAGGCCGGGTTTTGAGTCATTAAATATTGTGTATTGATGAAGAGAGGGGGATTGGTGGGTGGCCAGGTAAAGGGTTGAATAAAGAAAAACTGTGCATTAAAGATCCTGAAATGTATAATTCAACCTTTGTGCAATTCATTATCTATAGGCGACGTGAGTTTTTCTTTCAGTATTTCTATCTGCCGTTAGTCCAGCTCCAGCCTAAGCTCTACGGACTAACTGCAACGAAATAAACACACACCGCTGAACAAACAGGACAATGATGGAGTTGAATTCAATTTGAAAAGATGTGAAATGGAGAGTTGAGAAAAAAATGGGGAGGAGGGACCAGAACAGTCTCTAATGTTGGGAAAGATTTGGTAAAGTGTTAAAAGAGGATGGTAGCAGGGGCCAGAACATTCTCTAATGTTGGGAAAGATTTGGTAAAAGTGTTAAAGAGGATGGTAGCAGGGCCAGAACAGTCTCTAATGTTGGGAAAGATTTGGTAAAGTATAAAAAGAGGATGGTAGCAGGGCCCAGAACAGTCTCTAATGTTGGGAAAGATTTGGTAAAGTGTTAAAAGAGGATGGTAGCAGGGCCATGAACCAGTCTCTAATGTTGGGAAAGATTTGGTAAAGTGTTAAAAAGGAGGATGTGGTAGCAGGGTTCCAGAACAGTCTCAATGACGGGAAGATTTGGTAAAGTGTTAAAAGAGGATGGTAGCAATTGCTGGCTTATGTTGTGATGATTGTGAGGCCCTATAGAGATTCACGGGGACTGGTAACATCAAGAGAACTGTACCTGTTCAGGATGGGTTAATAATAATAAGCCATTTAGCAGACGCTTTATCCAAAGCGACTTTACAGTCATGCGTGCATGTACCTTTTTTTTGTGTACGTGTGGTCCGGGATCGAACCCACTACCTTGGCGCTTGCAACGCCTCTCTACCAGCTGGGAGCTGCCAGAGCCACCACGTACACTAACTTCGAATAGTACACCCAACTGAAATCTGGACACTGACTGTAGGCCTGTAATCCTCACTGTTCACAAAATCAACTTAAACATTTCTTGCAGTAAAATGATACAACTGGGCAAATTAAAAGTTTGACCCTCGCAGGAACAGTGGAGAATTAGGATTTCTTTTCTATCAACATCTAGAGAGAATGAATCAGATCATTAAAAAAAAGATGAGTGGTATTTCAACCCCATAAGAACTGAAATCTTATCCAAAAAAAACTTGGGTTGTTTTTAACTTAGCTTTAATTTCCTTAAAACCGTTCAAACTGATATATATATTTTTATATATATATATATTTCTTTATGCTGTGCATTTTCTCCCCGGTCCCTAAACGTCTTTGCTGGCGTGAAAAGCAGAGAGCGGAAAGTGAAAAGAGAAAGCTAACTTTACCATGGCAACTAGATTGAAACGCATTCCTTCATCGATGTGTGACATCATTCTGGTGAGCAAGGGTTTATTTAGCCCTTCTGGGCAACACTCATAGTGACAGAAGAGAAGCTGCATAGCATACAATTATAGACAAGATGACTAACAAATAGCCTCCCAAAATGTTGAGAATTATAAGCAGAAACATAAGCCTATCTAAAAGGCCGGGGTCCCAAAATAAATCTGCCATCTTTGACTGTACAGCACATTTCATTTGCGGGTTAGGGGTTTGGGTGCGTTCTCAGATTTTCACTTTATCACATATAGTCGGGCGGTTGTGGCTGGGTTATTAGCTGTGGAGCGCGGGTGAACAAACAGCTGACCCCCATCACTAGTGTCATTTCAGTAGAGAAAGTGACTTAAACATCGTCCAGTGTCCTCCCTCTGTGCCCTCCCCCCACTCTCCCCCCTCACTCCTCTCCTATCTCTCTTGCTCCATCTCTCTCCTCTCTCTCTCTCTCTCTCTCCTCTCCTCTCTCCCTGTCTCTCTCCTCTCCTTTCTTCCTCTCTCCTCCATTCTCTGAACAAACATTGTTTATTGTCCCATCTGTTTAAGTTCATCAACTTGGTCTCCTTAGTTTTATTTTTAGTTTGACTCCTAGGTTTTACTTTTAGTTTGACTCCTAGGTTTTTTTATTTTTAGTTTGTTTATTTCATCTTTCAATTTTTTCTTCTTTTTATTCCTTCAAAACATTTCAAATGTAGTCTTTATGATTCTGTAACTGAGAACTTTCTCTCTTCAATCTCTGTTGTTCCTCTTTCTTAATTCATAGTCATGCGTCATGATGAAAAAATAGTAAATTCTAACCGTTACACACGACACAAACACACACAGGACTGTCTACTTGGCTGAGTTTCTTCTGTCTTCACAGACATCCCTTCTCTGCATAACCTTTGTTGCATCATGATCAAAGCTCTCTAACAAGGGAAGAGCAGGAGACACACACACACGCGCACGCATACAACTTTTGCACCTTCCCTGCGCACACACACACATCCTAACAGCCACCAGTCCATGAGTCAGTCAGTCATCCTTCCATCTTTTCCGTTCACCAGGGGTTTGTCTCTCAGAACCACACAGAGACTTTCATTACAGAGAGAAATAAAGAGATAGAAAGAGAGAGAGAGAGAAATAAGAGAGATGGGGAAAGAGGAGAGAGAAATAAGAGAGATGGGGAAAGAGGAGAGAGAGAGAGATAGAAATACTTTTCCATCTTCTCCTAAATAAGAAAAAAACAAGGCAACACACACGTCTCTAATCCATTCAGTCCCGATCATAGTGGGAGTTAATGAAACCAGATTCATTAGTAATCTGAGTGTGTATCTCCTCCAGAGCAAGTCTCAAGTCACAAGGTCCAAGTCTCAAGTCAGCAAGTGTCCCAAGTCTCAATCCACAAGGTCCAAGTCTCAAGTCACAAGGTCCAAGTCTCAAGTCACAAGGTCCAAGTCTCTCGAGTCACAAGGTCCAAGTCAATCCACGGTTCAAGTCTCAAATCACAAGGTCTAAGTCTCAAGTCACAAGGTCCTAGTCTCAAGTCACCCAAGGCCCAAGTCTCAAGTCTACAAGTCCAAGTCTCAGAGTCACAAGATCCAAGTCTCAAATCCAAGGTCCAAGTCTCCAAGTCTACAAGGTCCAAGTCTCAAGTCATAAGGTCCAAGTCTCAAAGTCACGAGGTTCAAGTCTCAAATCACAAGGGGTCCAAGTCTCAAGTCACAAGGTCCAAGTCTCAAATCCCAAAGGTCCAAGTCTCAAATCACAAGGTCCAAGTCTCAAATCACCAAGGTCCAAGTCTCAAATCACAAGGTCCAAGTCTCGAGTCACCAAGGTCCAAGTCTCAGGTCACAAGGTCCAAGTCTCAAGTCCAAGGTCCAAGTCTCAAGGAGTCACAAGGTCCAAGTCTCGAGTCACAAGGTCCAAGTCTCAGGAGTCACAAGGTCCAAGTCTCAAGTCACAAGGTCCAAGTCTCAAGTCACAAGGTCCAGAGTCTCAAGTCACAGGGTCCAAGTCTCGGGTCGAGTCCCAAGGAGAAAGGGTAAAGTCGTGTGGATTCTAAGTCAAGTCGAGTCATGAATCACAAGTTTTTTCAAGTCAAGTAAAAAAAAATCTATCTGGCAGTGACTTGTTCAACTTTACAAATCTGTATCTATTTATTGAGGTTACCAGACAGCCCCTTTCCATTATTTTGATTACGTGATAGTTAATTTATTTAAACTACAAAATTCCAAATGCAAGCTTCACCAGCTTCATGATCAATGTCAACAGACCAGTAGGCCTATGTAGTAGTTGTTGCTTGATGCCCCCTGCTGGTGGAAGGCTTCCGTCGTAAGGTCTTTCTGATCACCAATTGCTGGATATTTATTTCCTCTCCCTACAATTTGACCCGTTTGGCTACACACGATCCCCATAGCTGTTCAGCAATTTAGCAATCTGTTCGGCTAGCTCATGGTTTTCCAAACTTTCGGACCCAGTGGACCCCCAAAAAGAAGTGGTTCCAAAGACCATAAGGCATACCTGTATGAGCAGGACCATGGGTATACCTTAAGCGCAGCAGGACCACATAGGGTATTACCTTGTGGCAGCAGGATCATAGGGCATATCTGTATGGCAGCGGGACCAAGGGAAACTCTGTGTGCGGCGCAGGACCATAGGGTATACCTGTATGCAGCAGGACCATAGGGCATATCTGTATGCAGCGTGGACCATAGGGCATACCTGTATGCAGAAGGACCATAGGGTATACCTGTATGCAGAAGGACCATGGGCCCACCACCTGTATGCAGTAGGACCCATAGGGTGGCTCCTGTATGCAGTGGGACCATAGGGCATACCTGTATGCAGTGGGACTCATAGGGCATCCACACAACATGCAGCAGGGACCTACAGGGCATACCTGTATGCAGTGGGACCCAAGGGCATACCTGTATGCCTGAGAACCATTGTGGATCTCTGGTAATCTAAGGGAAATATTTTATCTCTGAATATGGTCATACATTTGGGGAGGTTAGGAAGTGCAGCTCAGTTTCCACACTCATTTTGTGGGCAGTGTGCTCTTAGCCTGTCTTCTCTTGGAGCCAGGTCTGCCCTACGGCGGCCTTTCTCAATGTAAAGGCTATGCTCCTGAGTCTGTATAGTCAAAAGCTCCATAATTTTTGGGTCAGTCACAGGGCTGTGGTCAGGTATTATGCCACTGTTGTAACGATCCGGCTGTCTGAGTCGGGTCCTGGCTGGTGACTAGTGTTCACCTGTTCTTCGTAATCTCCAGTTTCCCGAGGGTCTGTGGAACGCTCCGGGAAGCTGCTCTTGTTTTCCGCATCCTGCATCCCATCAGCAATCTGCACACCTAATCCTGATCATGTCCACCTTGGCTCTGGCTTTCGGAATCCTGCCGGATCGTTAGTCATGAACAGTATGTTTAGTCGCATGATCGCCTTTGAGTTCTGCGTTAGTTTTGTTGTTTTGCACCTTGTTGATTTGCTGTGTACTCACCTCGTTTTGTTCTGTCTGCAGTCTCTCACCGGAACCTTACTCAACCTCTGCCTGATGGTGGGGCGCCTGCCGAGCCATGTCTGGACTCACCACTGCACCCTCAACAACCCATCCACGCCACCCGCTCTGTCCCTGGGTTATTCAACCTCACTGGAGTCAATTAATAAACACTCACCTTTTTCTCTAAGTACCTTGTCCTGGTCTGCTTCTGGGTTCTGAAGCGTAGTAAACCGTGACAGAACGATCCGGCCAGTAATGAACCAGCTTGTGAACCTGGACTCTGTTCGGGCCATGCCATTACCCATCAGGAGAAGATGTTTGGGCCATCACTTGCACATACTACCATAGGAGAATCGCGTTATCAGTGGAACCTTTCTACCTGGGTCTGACGGAGGTCCACCAACGCAAGTTTCCGGTGGAGGATCCACTACCGGTTTCACCCATCTCGCCTGCCGCTTCGGGGAGCTGTGTCCTTCGAGGTGAGCCCCAGGTTCCCGACGCGGATAGATATGAGGGGGCGCAGGGAAGATGCCGTTCCTTCCTTATGCAGTGTGGATTAGTGTTCGATCTACAGCCCTACTATATGCGCCACAGAACCAAATGGATAGCCTTTATGATTCGCACGTTGCTGCGTGTGGTGCGAGCCTGAGTGGGGCTTCAGCCGTTTGGGAACGATAAGACCCCTGCATGGCTCATACCAGGGGTTCCTTAAGCCGAGATGAGGAAGCTCTCCGACCAATCCGTCCGAGGGAGGGACGCAGCTGCGCCTGTTTTCGCTTCACCAAGGAACTCTTCGTAGCACGACTTTCGTTTTCGAGTTCAAGACGTTGGCTGTGGAGAGAGTGGGTGGAACGAGGAGTCTCTGCAAGCGGCCTTTTACCAGGGTCTGTCCAGTCTCAAGGGATGAGTTGATCTCTATCCGGGAGCCTGGTGACCTGGACAAGCTGAGCCTTTCTATTCGGGTTGGATAATCGGTGTCCGAGAGCAAGGAGGGAGAATAATGGGGTCCGTCCAATCGATCAACTTCTCAGTTCCCAGTCGGGTGGGTGGTGGACCAGAACACGGATCGATCATTCTCCACCAGCAAGGGATTAGTGGAGTCCTCTCTCCCGATTCTGAACCCCATGCAAGTGGGGCGACCTGGGTTAACCAAGGAGGAGCGTAACGACGTCAGACCAACTGCTGCCTCTGTGGTAGCTCGGGACATTACATCTCCACCTGTTCCCGGGCCGGTTCGTCAAACTGCCCGGCCGGCTTAAAGTTGGGAGGACTTTTTAAGCGAGCCAGTTTCATTTCTCTCGTCGCCTCGCGTCAGACCACCCCGTTTCGGCTACCCCCTTGTGAACAGGAATGAGAGCTTGCGCTTAACGCTTTTATCGATTCGGGTGCCGAGAGCTTTCTTATTCTCCGAAGTTGGTGAACGCTGGGGCTTTCGGGCGAGCAATTGCCGGAAATTAGTCACCACTCTGAACGGCAGTACTCGACGTTCACGATGAGGACTGAACCGATTAAGATGCAATTGTCGGGAATCATTCTGAGATGATTTCTATTCTTACCATTCTTGGCTAGTCTTCCCATGTTCCTCTGGTCCTTGGATACCCCTGGCTGAAGGAACACAATCCCTTCGATTAGGTGACGGGCAAAGGGGTAATGAGTTGGAGCTTTGATTGTCATGCCCTAACTGTCTCAGCTACTGCCCCATTGGTTTCCCAGTCAGGTGATTGAGGCTAAACCCCAGAATTTGTCCCTGGTTCCCCGAGAACATATCACGATTTGGGGGAAGTTTTCAGTGCAAGCAGAATCTCACTCCTCCCCCACCGACCTTATGATTGTGCCATCAACCTGTTCCCTGGAGCTGTCTACCCCAAGGGAAGGTTATACAGTATCTCCCGACCTGAACGTGAGCGTAATTGGAGACCTACATCAAGGAGTCCCTAGCTGCACGATCTCCGTTCTGTCCTTCGCCATCACCTCCCTGGGGAGCAGGATTCTTCTTTGTGGGTAAGAAGGATGTTTCTCTTCGACCGTGTATTGATTATCGGGGGTTGAATGACATCACGGCCGGGTAGAACAAGTTATCCCCTGCCCTTGAAGTAGGTTCGCCCGACTCCCTTACGGGTGCTCGGTGTTCACCAAGCTAGACTTCACATGTCGTATCACCTGGTCCGGATCAGAGAGGGGGACGAGTGGTTGTCGGTTTCACATCACACCGACATTGGGTCGCTCGAGTATCAGGTGATGCTCGTTTGGACTGACCAATGCTCCAGTGGTATTCCAGAGTATGGTGACGGCGTCCTGAGAGTCATGTTCGGGTCTCTTTGTGTTTGTTTACCTGGTGACATTCGATCTTCTCGAAGGAACCTTCCGACCACGTCCAGCATGTCCGGCCGGTTCTGCAGCGATTGTTGGAGATAAGCCTTTTCGTGAAGGCCGAGAAGTCGAAGTTTCTTACGCACACACATCCTTTCTCAAGTACATGATCTCCAGGGGAGAGATTAGGATGGACTCAGGAGAAGGTTAGAAGCCCGGTTCTGGTGGTCCAGCCCGGGTACGAGATTTTCGCTCCAGAGATTTTTGGGGTTTGCAATTTCTACCTTAGTTTTTCCGGGATTACAGGCGTGCGCAGCTCCGTTACGCACCTTGACTTCCAGTATCAGGACCTTCAAGTGGAATCCGGAGGCGGATCGAAGCGTTCTGGACTGAAGAGGCGATTCACCAACGCACCGGTTCTCTCCCAACGGACCACGGCCCGTAGTTCGATCGTTGAAGTGGACGCGTCTGATGTGGAGTTAGGCGTGCATCCTGTCGTAGCGATGCTCCACGGACAGTAACTCATCCCTGCCGCCTACTACTCTGCCGTCCGCCTGCTTATGAGAGGAATTACGGTGTGGTAATGGGAGCTTCTCGCGAGTGAAACGCCTTGGAGCAGTGTCTTTGGTTTGAGGCGGAGCAACCGTTTATTGTCTGGACTGACCCCAAGAATCTTGCTTCGTTTTAGTAATCGAACGTCTCAACTCGTGTCCAGGTGGCCGTTGCTCGGACGATTCAAGTTTGCCCTGACGTTCCGACCTGGATCCACGAAGCTTGGCAAGAAGTGGACGCGCTGTCCCGGATGTTCTCGAAGACGGAGGAGAGTGGTCCCAAGACCGGGACAATCCTCCCCCGAGGAACTGCGTCGTGGGAGCAGTTGTCGGTGGAAGATTGAGGAGGAGTGTAAGCTGGCGGCCCTCGGACTCAAAAAGCCCGGTCCCGTCGTAGTCCACCCGGGTCGGGTTGTTTGTGCTTTCAGTCGGTTCGTCTGCTGTCCTCAAATGGTCCCACGCCAGCAAGATGGCTTGCTTGTCATCCTGGCGTGGCTCGGACAATGTGGCTTCTTCGCAGACGTTTTTGGTGTCCTCGCCATGGCCGAGGATCACTCGGGTTTTGTTGCTGCCTGTCCAGTGTGTGCAGCAGAGCAAATGGTAAATCTGCCCAGCTCTGGACTACTTCACCCCCTTCCTATGTTCCCGGCGACCATGGTGGCATCTGGCCCCTGGACCCCGTCACTCGGGTTGCCCTTCTGCGGGGAACACGGTCGTTCTGATGATCGTGGACAGATTCAGCTCAAGTTAACGCTTGTGCCCTATTGCCAAGCCTCTCTGCCTGCCTCGAGACGTCCCACGAGATCCTGGTTCCAAGGAGGTTTCTCAGGGTCCATGTTTGCCCAGTGATATACGTTCCCAACCCGTGGACACTCAGTTTACCTCTTGCTGTCTGGAAGTCCTCCTGTTTGGCCATTGGAGCTACAGTCAGTCTCACATCCGTTTCCCCCCAATCCAATGGTCAGGCGGGAGAGAGCCAACCAGAAGATGGAATCCACGCACATCGCCGTCTTTGGTCTCTTCACCCCCACACTCCTGGGTCTCTGCCATTGCCTTGGTTAGTATGCCGAACAATATCTTCCTACATCTGCCACTGGGATGTCTCCCTTCCAGTGCTTGTATTTCAACCTCCCCTGTTTTCCTTCTCAGGAGAAGGAGCTCTCTGGTGCCTTCTGTTCAGGCCCTTATTGTCGTTGCCACCGGACCTGGCCTTACCAGAAAGGCACTCATAGAAGTTCGGACCGGTATCAGCTCCAGGCGAATGCTGCCGGATCCCCGCTCCCACCTATACATGGAGATAGGGGTTTGGTTGGCTACACGGATCTTCCTTCGGACTGAGTCCACGAAGTTGTTACGAAGTTCATTGGTCCGTTTGTGTGTGGTGGGAGGAAGGCGATCAATCCAGTGGCAGTTCGACTCAAAACCGCAGGACGATCAGAGTCCATCCCAAACCTTTATGTCTCTACCGCCTCCAGCTGCTCTTCCCTCAGTCCTCTGTTGCCTCCTCCAGCTCTCCTCCTCCTCTCTCGGATGATCGGAGGTGGTCCTGCCCCACTGCGCAAGCTCGCATCGGATTCCAGACGAAGGCCGGGGTTTCCAGTATCTCGATGGACTGGGAGGGGTAGGCCCTGAAGAGAGGAAGTTGGATTCCTGGTGACAGTGGTCCTAGATGCGGATCTCATCAGTGACTTCTACACGCCCCCTCATCCTGGCGCTCCGGGAGTCCGCCCGGTGGAGTTCAGTCGGAGGGGGGTACTGAACGATCCCGGCTGTCTGAGTCGGGTCCTGGCTGGTGACTGGGGTGTTCCTGTTCGTAATCTCCCAGTTTCCCGAGGAGTTCGTTTGTCCGGGGAGCGCTCTTGTTTTCCACGCACCTGCATCCCATCAGCTCTCCCTGGTCCTGATCATGCCACCCGAAATCTAGGCCCTGCTAATCCAGTTCCTGCCGGATCGTTATGCCGCCAGAACAGTATGTTTGTCAGCGTATCAGCTCTTGAGTTCTAGCTGTTAGTTTTGTTGTTTTTGCCCTTGTTGATTTGCTGTGTGTACTCACCCTCCGTTTTGTTCATGTCTCGGCAGTCTCTCACCGGGAACCTTCACCCAACCTGCATGGTGGCGCGGCTGCAGCGAGTGTCTGATACTACTGCACCCTCAACAACCCCATCCACGCCACCCGCTCTGTCCCTGGATTATTCAACCTCACTCAGGAGTCAATTATCATTCTCACCTTTTCTCTAAGTACCTTGTCCTGGTCTGCTTCGTTCTAAGCGTAGCCAAACCGTGATAACTGTGTGTACTCTCTGTTTAGGGC
>NW_025539755.1:10000-11555 GCF_020615455.1 Coregonus clupeaformis | reverse complement strand
CGAAAAGCATTTATAAAATCGGTTTATATATAAATGCCTGGATCATTTCAATTTTAGGAGAATCTCTTATAAAATGGTCAATCAGTAGTAAATATTGGCTATTTATCAAATTTCCCTTTAAGAGATTTAAAACAAGGTTGTCCAAAAATCCATATCTATTTTAGTGATCATGTTAGCTAATAAAATCAGCAATAATAATATCAGATTAAAATCGGCTTAAAACCAAATGTGTCATTATACGCTGATGATTCATGTTTTCTTTTAAATCCACAACTACAATTTTTACATTACCATGTAGTTTACCCAATAAAATGGTCTGATGGTGATATTAACTATCTCATATCCCAAAGGAAATAAATATCTCACTTCAATACATTTTAATAGAAAGTTAACAAAAATAGATAAGATCTTACTACCATGAAAAGGTAAATACCTGTCATTTGTAAAAATCACCTATTACTTTTAGTATTATCCCGTTTCTTTTTTTTATTCTCCCTGGCGAGACAGTTTTTTAAATTATATGAGGAAAAAATATTTAATTTTATTTGGAGCAGCAAGCCAACAAAATTAAAAGGGCCTATTTATATAATGAATATGAATTCGGAGGACAGAAATTATTAAATATTAAAGCATTAACCTATCACTAAAAACTTCAGATCATACAAAAGTTATACTTAAATCCGACTGGTTCTCAAGCAAATTATAAGATTGTCTCACCAAATGTTCAAGAATGGCCTTTTCCCTTTATTCAATTACAACACTCATTTCCAGTTATTTGAAAAGAATCATCTCCCAAATATCACTATTTCTAAAACAAGCCATAGAAAGTTGGTTCAATTTCAATTTAATCCTCCCAGAAAAAATTAAAAATATTTGGTTAAATTCAAATATATATTACAAAAACCTTTAGTTTTTGACGAATTTACAAAAAAGGTATGATCTTCGTAAATGATATCATCGGTCGGGACTGGTGAGTCGCACATGCACTAACAAAAACATATGAAATGTCTACTCTACCCAAAATTACAACCAAATAATTGCAGCCTTACCACAAAAGTGGAAGAGAGTGGGGAGAAGTAAGAACTTGTCTGTCGCCTTGCATTAAAAAACATAATTGTTAGAAACTGTTTAATAAAAAAATTATCGTTTTTGACAAAGTATTGTTCCTCCATATAGATTGCAAAATAGTTGGGAAGAGATTTTTGACCTACTATCCCATGGCATAGTGTTTATATCACAAAGCACACAGGATTCAAAAATTTAAATCTTTCAATTTAAATTCTTGCTACCAGTATAATGTTATTTATATGGGGGATACAATCTTCCCACTCTGCAGATTTTGCTGTGAAAACGAATCATTACATCATTTGTTTGGTTCTGTCCATTTGTAGCTTGTTTTTGGACCCAGTCAGGAATGCTAAATTGCAATGTTTTGCCTCAGGCTAACCTTGCAGATAGCGTTACTGGTGATCTGAAAAGTCATATCAATCATCAATATATATATATTTTTCTAAAAATGTTTATTTTTAATTCACATCTTAAAGCAATAAATAGA
>NW_025539754.1:0-11554 GCF_020615455.1 Coregonus clupeaformis | reverse complement strand
GTGTTGAGAATTGCCCCGTGTAGCTCAGTTGGTAGAGCATGGTGCTTGCAACGCCAGGGTTGTGGGTTCGATTCCCATGGGGGGCCAGTATGAAACATTTATGAACTCACTAACTGAAAGTCGCTCTGGATAAGAGCGTCTGCTAAATGACTAAAATGTAAATGTAATAAACAATCACACACAAGATCATATCTTTGCGTAAGTAAACAACGACTGAGCCAACAGAATCTATGCAGACGGGTGCATAATCAGTGGTAAGACAAGGATGTCCTATCTCACCACAAACTGATTGGATGAAGAACTAAAATAGTGGGCATGTTACAGTTATCTAATATAAAAAATATTTCTCTGTCTTCAAACAGTCTGTCATACAGGGAGATGTTCGGCATATTTACAGAAACCATTAGTAAATTACAATGATTACTTATTACTGCCTTACACACAGTAATACACAGTCAATACATCTCACTGAACTTTAATAGCAAAATAAATGATGATTTGAGTAACCCTGTAAGTCTCTAAATGGAATTGACACTTATTGACCCGTTGTGTCCTCCTCCCAGAGTGCGAAGAGCCTTGGCGTGACCCTGGACAACACCCTGTCGTGACCCGCTCCTGCAAGTTCATGCTCTACAACATTCGGAGAGTACGACCCTGCCTTACACAGGAAGCGGCACAGGTCCTAATCCAGGCACTTGTCATCTCCCGTCTGGATTACTGCAACTCGCTGTTGGCTGGCCTCCCTGCCTGTGCCATTAAACCCTACAACTCATCCAGAATGCCGAGCCCGTCTGGTGTTCAACCTTCCCAAGTTCTCTCCGTCACCCCCCTCCTCCGCATACTACACTGGCTTCCAGTTGAAGCTCGCATCCGTTACAAGACCATGGTGCTTGCCTATGGAGCAGTGAGGGACACCTCTGTACCTTCGGGCTCTGATCAGTCCCTACACCCAAACGAGGGCATTGCGTTCATCCACCTCTGGCCTGCTGGCTCCCTTCCTCTGCGGAAGCATAGTTCCCTCTTCCAGCCCAGTCAAAACTGTTCGCTGCTCTGGCACCCCAATGGTGGAACAAGCTCCCTCACGACGCCAGGACAGCGGAGTCACTCACCACCTTCCGGAGACATTTGAAACCCCACCTCTTTAAGGAATACCTGGGATAGGGATAAAGTAATCCTTCTACCCCCTAAATTAACGTAAATGTGCCCTTGAGCAAGGCACTTAACCCTAATTGCTCCTGTAAGTCGCTCTGGATAAGAGCGTCTGCTAAATGACTAAAATGTAAATGTAAATGTATATGGTAATATAAACTCAGCAAAAAAAGAAACGTCCCTTTTTCAGGACCCTGTCCTTCAAAGATAATTCGTAAAAATCCAAATAACTTCACAGATCTTCATTGTAAAGGGTTTAAACACTGTTTCCCATGCTTGTTCAATTAACCATAAACAATTAATGAGAATGCACCTGTGGAACAGTCGTTAAGACACTAACAGCTTACAGACGGTAGGCAATTAATGTCACAGTTATGAAAACTTAGGACACTAAAGAGGCCTTTCTACTGACTCTGAAAAACACCAAAAGAAAGATGTCCAGGGTCCCTGCTCATCTGTGTGAACGTGCCTTAGGCATGCTGCAAGGAGGCATGAGGACTGCAGATGTGGCCAGGGCAATAAATTGCAATGTCCGTACTGTGAGACGCCTAAGACAGCGCTACAGGGAGACAGGACGGACAGCTGATCATCCTCGCAGTGGCAGACCACGTGTAACAACACCTGCACAGGAACGGTACATCCAAACATCACACCTGCGGGACAGGTACAGGATGGCAACAACAACTGCCCGAATTACACCAGGAACTCACAATCCCTCCATCAGTGCACAGACTGTCCGCAATAGGCTGAGAGAGGCTGGACTGATGGCTTGTAGGCCTGTTGTAAGGCAGGTCCTCACCAGACATCACCGGCAACAACATCGCCTATGGGCACAAACCCACCGTCGCTGGACCAGACAGAACTGGCAAAAAGTGCTCTTCACTGACGAGTCGTGGTTTTGTCTCACCAGGGGTGATGGTTGGATTCGCGTTTATCGTCGAAGGAATGAGCGTTACACCGAGGCCTGAACTATAGAGCGAGATCGATTTGGAGGTGGAGGGTCCGTCATGGTCTGGGGCGGTGTGTCATAGCATCATCAGACTGAGCTTGTTGTTATGTGGTACCCTTCCTGCAGGCTCATCCTGACATGACCCTCCAGCATGACAATGCCACCAGCCATACTGCTCGTTCTGTGCGTGATTTCCTGCAAGACAGGAATGTCACTGTTCTGCCATGGCCAGCGAAAAGCCCGGATCTCAATCCCATTGAGCACGTCTGGGACCTGTTGGATCGGAGGGTGAGGGCTAGGGCCATTCCCCCCCAAAATGTCTGTGAACTTGCAGGTGCCTTGGTGGACGAGTGGGGTAACATCTCACAGCAAGAACTGGCAAATCTGGTGCAATCCATGAGGAGGAGATGCACTGCAGTACTTAATGCAGCTGGTGGCCACACCAGATACTGACTGTTACTTTTGATTATGACCCCCCCTTTGTTCAGGGACACATTATTCCATTTCTGTTAGTCACATGTCTGTGGAACTTGTTCAGTTTATGTCTCAGTTGTTGAATCTTGTTATGTTCATACAAATATTGACAGTGAGAGGACATTTCTTTTTTTGCTGAGTTTACATGTATATGCATTAACTGAGGGTACTCCTTTGTGGGAAGGTTCAGAGCGATTGGGGAATTTACAATGAGAGAATCAGATTTTAATTCGTGATTGAGAAAGAAGTTATTTGACAGAGTAGCGTCAACATATGACATCATAGGATCTGACACCAGTGCTGGTGATGAGTGTTAAAGGAAAGACACCATGAATTTTTAACAGATACACACACTCTCACACACACACACAAAGTCACGCACACACACCACCCACATCACATTAAAATGCTTGTTAATGTCAACCAGATCTGACATTAAAATACGCTTCCAACCAAGTAAAACTCCCACATTCAGTTGAAAAGAAAAAATTATGAAATAAATTATACCAATTAACAGGATGCATGGTCTTGATTACTTAGTCTTACTTAGTCTTACTTAATTAGATGAATGAATGGTACCGCTGGCAGCGTTTATTAAGACTCTCTGTGTGTGTGTGTGTGTGTGTGTGTGTGTGTGTGTGTGTGTGTGTGTGTGTGTGTGCGCGCACGTGCGTGCGCGTGTAATTCCCCAAATTGAGCTGTTTGACCTTCTTGAAGAGTTTTCGCACGATTCCCCTTCATTTGGGTGACGGAGACAGCAGGATTTTATTAATGAGTCGAGCTTTTCACATCTTTCCACACTGGTATGAAAAAGACTGCCTCTTTTTAACTATCAGATCATTTATAAGCTGAAATAACATGTGGGGACCAATTAGGTACTGACTGGAAAGAGAAAGAGGAGAGATGTTCTAATTGGGTGGTTGGAAGAATAGAGGAGACTTCTGAAGCACGCCTCGTTCACTTTCTGTGTAGGTAGGGGGAAAGGAGACTCCCTGCACCGCTAAAACCATTGACAACTATGCGCCATTTTCAAGGGATTGTTAAATAAATGTTACAACTATTTGGTTTTAATATCATAACCTCTTGAAGAGCATAGTCAGAACTACACATTTCCAATTATTCCCCATTTAGCTCTATTATCAGAGTTATAAAGCAAATAACTGCATGCTTTTCAAGATCATTAAACATCAATTGATCATGTAATTTCAGATACATGAGGGTAGCCTATCCATTTAACATATCACTAGCTAGCTAGCTAAGCAAACAGCATGTCATTTAGTGTGCTTCACCAGAGATTAGGCTTTTGTAAAGTGATTGACATTAACAAGTCCTTGTCCTGGTAAAGTTGTCAGTCGGCCTACTGTCATCACCACTATAGATGGCAGGCAAATCAAACAATATTTGGATATATACAGTGGCTTGCGAAAGTATTGACCCCCCTTGGCATTTTGCCTCTTTTGTTGCCTTACAACCTGGAATTAAAATTGATTTTTGGGGGGGTTGTAATCATTTGATTTACACAATATGCCTACCACTTTGAAGATGCCCCCCAAAGTCAATACTTTGTAGAGCCACCTTTTGCAGTAATTACAGCTGCAACTCTCTTGGGGTATGTCTCTATAAGCTTGGCAAATCTAGCCACTGGGATTTTTGCCCATTCTTCAAGGCAAAACTGCTCCAGCTCCTTCAATTTGAATGGGTTCCGCTGGTGTACAGCAATCTTGAAGTCATACCACAGATTCTCAATTGGATTGAGGTCTGGGCTTTGACTAGGCCATTCCAAGACATTTAAATGTTTCCCCTTAAACCACTTGAGTGTTGCTTTAGCAGTATGCTTAGGGTCATTGTCCTGCTGGAAGGTAAACCTCCGTCCCAGTCTCTAATCTCTGGAAGAATGAAACAGGTTTCCCTCAAGAATTTCCCTGTATTTAGCGGCATCCATCATTCCTTAAATTCTGACCAGTTTCCCAGTCCCTGCCGATTAAAAACATTCTGTCACGATCGTCAGGGAGAGACCAATGCGCAGCGTGTTGAACGAACATGGTGAACTTTATTATCTTTAGTGATAATCTACACAAATAAACAAAACAAGAAACGACTCGTGAAGTCCACGGTGACAATGACCGAACATGGAACAAAAACCCACAAACACAAAGGGAAAACATACAGTTTAAATATGGCTCCCAATCAGAGACAACCAGCCAACAGCTGACACTCGTTGCCTCTGATTGGGAGTCACTCAGGCAAAACATAGAAATAGACGAACTAGAACCCCCAACATAGAAATACACCACATAGAACAAACACACCCTGGCTCAACAACTAGAGTCCCATAGCCAGGGTGTGACAGTACCCCTAAAGGCGCGGACTGCGACCGCGCCTCAAAAAGAGCAAAACAGGGGAGGGCTGGGTGGGCATACCTCCTCGGCGGCGGTTCTGGCTCCGGGCTTGCCCACCACCCTCCAACAAACCCCCATAGCGCTCCTGGTCCGGTCTGGCCCCGCTGGCTGGAGCTGGACTGGCGTAGCAGGAGCGGTTAGCTTCAACTCCGTGAGTGGAGCCGTTGACCGGTACCTGGTTAGGCACCGGTGACCCAGGCAACGGGTTGTGCCGGACAGACGACGCGCACCCCTGGCTTGGTGCGTGAGGCAGGAAAGGACCGGACCTGGCTGACGATGCGCACCCCTGGCTTGGTGCGTGGAGCAGCAACGGGCGGACCAGGCTGACGATACGCACCCCTGGCGTTGGTAAGTGGAGCCGGAACGGGCCTCACCGGACTGACGACTTCGCACCCTGGCTTGGTGCGTGGAGCAGCAACGGGCCGGACCGGGCTGACGATCGCGCACCCCTGGCTTGGTGCGTGGAGCCGGAACGGGCCTCACCGGACTGACGACTCGCACCCCTGGCTTGGTGCGTGGAGCAGCGACCGGCCAGACCGGGCTGACGATCGCACCCCTGGCTTGGTGCGTGGAGCCGAACGGGCCTCACCGGACTGACGACTCGCACCCCTGGCTTGGTGCGAGTGGCAGGAACGGGCTGGACCAGGCTGACGACTCGCACCCCTGGCCGGGTGCGAGTAGCAGGAACGGGCTGGACCAGGCTGACGACTCGCACCCTTGGCTTGGTGCGAGTGGCGGGAACGGGCTGGACCAGGCTGACGACTCGCACCCCTGGCTTGGTGCGAGTGGCAGGAACAGGCCGGGCCGGGCTGGCGGCTGCGCACCGTAGACTTGGTGCGAGTGGCAGGAACTGGCCGGGCCGGGCTGGCGACTGAGCACCGTAGGCTTGGTGCGTGGAGCAGGGACAGGCCGGCTGGGCTGGCGACGCGACACCGTAGGCTTGGTGCGAGGGGCAGGAACAGGCCGGGCCGGGCTGGCGACGCACACCGTAGGCTTGGTGCGTGGAGCAGGGACAGGCCGGGCCGGGCTGGCGACGCGCACCGTACACTTAGTGCGGGAAGCAGGAACGGGCCGGGCCGGGCGGCGACGCACACCATGGTTTGGTGCGAGGGGCAGGAACAGGCCGGGCCGGGCTGGCGACGCACACTGTAGGTTTGGTGCGAGGGGCAGGAACAGGCCGGGCCGGGCTGGCGACGCACACCGTAGGCTTGGTGCGAGGGGCAGGAACAGGCCGGGCTGGGCTGGCGGCGTGCACCGTACACTTAGTGCGGGAAGCAGGAACGGGCCGGGCCGGGCTGGCGACGCATCACCGTAGGTTTGGTGCGAGGGCAGGAACAGGCCGGGCCGGGCTGTGGCGCACGCACACCGTAGGCTTGGTGCGAGGGGCAGGAACAGGCCGGGCTGGGCTGGCGACGTGCACCGTACACTTAGTGCGGGAAGCAGGAACGGGCCGGACCAGACTGGTGACGCACACCACTTGCTTGGTGTGAGGAGCGGGACTGGGTTTCATCATAACCCTCCGCTCCCCTCAGCTGCCTACCCGAGTTCCTCTCGCCGTGCCTCATTTCTCACCCTTTCCCTTATCGCCTCCAATAGCTCCATCCTCTGCAACACTAACTCCTGCTCCCTCTGGGCCAGTAGCCCCCTTAACCTGGTAGCCTCCTGCTGCCCAGTCGCCCCTGCCATGTGCCCCCCCCTAAAAAATTTTTGGGGTTGCCTCTCGACTGTCCGACGCTGACACTGCTTACGCCGTTGCTCCTCTCTCCGTCGCCTCTCAACTGTCTCACTCCATGGCCGGCGATCCATCCCGGCCAGGATCTCCTCCCAGGTCCAGGACCCTTTCCCGTCCAATATCTCCTCCCATGACCAGGCTGCCTGCTCCTGGACACGCTGCTTGGTCCTGGTATGGTGGGTTTTTCTGTCACGATCGTCAGGGAGAGACCAATGCACAGCGTGTTGAACGAACATGGTGAACTTTATTATCTTTAGTGATAATCTACACAAATAAACAAAACAAGAAACGACTCGTGAAGTCCACGGTGACAATGACCGAACACGGAACAAAAACCCACAAACACAAAGGGAAAACATACAGTTTAAATATGGCTCCCAATCAGAGACAACCAGCCAACAGCTGACACTCGTTGCCTCTGATTGGGAGTCACTCAGGCAAAACATAGAAATAGACGAACTAGAACCCCCAACATAGAAATACACCACATAGAACAAACACATTGAGCTTTTTGGCCATCAAGGAAAATGCTATGTCTGGCGCAAACCCATCACCCCGAGAACACCATCCCCACAGTGAAGCATGGTGGTGGCAGCATCATGCTGTGGGAATGTGTCACACCCTGGCTATGGGACTCTAGTTGTTGAGCCAGGGTGTGACACATTCCCACAGCATGATGCTGCCACCACCATGCTTCACTGTGGGGATGGTGTTCTCGGGGTGATGGGTTTGCGCCAGACATAGCATTTTCCTTGATGGCCAAAAAGCTCAATTTTAGTCTCATCTGACCAGAGTACCTTCTTCCATATGTTTGGGGAGTCTCCCACATAGCTTTTGGCGAACACCAAATGTGTTTGCTTATTTTTTTCTTTAAGCAATGGCTTTTTTCTGGCCACTCTTCCGTAAAGCCAAGCTCTGTGGAGTGTACGGCTTAAAGTGGTCCTATGGACAGATACTCCAATCTCCACTGTGGAGCTTTGCAGCTCCTTCAGGGTTATCTTTGGTCTCTTTGTTGCCTCTCTGATGAATGCCCTCCTTGCCTGGTCCGTGAGTTTTGGTGGGCGGCCCTCTCTTGGCAGGTTTGTTGTGGTGCCATATTCTTTCAATATTTAAATAATGATTTAAATGGTGCTCCGTGGGATGTTCAAAGTTTCAGATATTTTTTTATAACCCAACCCTGATCTGTACTTCTCCACAACTTTGTCCCTGACCTGTTTGGAGAGCTCCTTGGTCTTCATGGTGTCGCTTGCTTGGTGGCGCCCCTTGCTTAGTGGTGTTGCAGACTCTGGGGCCTTTCAGAACAGGTGTATATATACTGAGATCATGTGACAGATCATGTGACACTTAGATTGCACACAGGTGGACTTTATTTAACTAATTATGTGACTTCTGAAGGTAATTGGTTGCACCAGATCTTATTTAGGGGCTTCATAGCAAAGGGGGTGAATAAAAATGCACGCACCACTTTTCCGTTATTTATTTGTTCTAATTTTTTGAAACAAGTTCTTTTTTTCTTTTCACTTCACCAATTTGGACTATTTTGTGTATGTCCATTACATGAAATCCAAATAAAAATCCATTTAAATTATAGGTTGTAATGCAACAAAATAGGAAAAATGCCAAGGGGGATGAATACTTTTGCAAGGCACTGTAGTCATCTAGTTTATCCCTTGAAAGTTAGCCTGTTAACTAGCCATATTGACATGATCTGTTATTAGCTAGCTAGCCAATTTGATGTGGTCCATAAATGTAGTCTATCATGTCTGTCAGCAGCAATCGTGATTAAACACTCTTAAAAACAATGTTGAAAATGTGATGTTAGCTAACTTCACTAGGTAGGCCTACATTGGTTGGAGAAAAAAGTACATTAGGTCTACTTACCACTTTACTGTATGTTTAGCCAACTGTACAAAGTTTCTACTGGTAGCTTGCAAAGTAAACATTATCAACAGTACATCGGCAAATGCACACTTCTGCTGCTTTACAGACAGAGCCCACAAAGGATGGGAAATTAACCTAAACCACTCATACTTGTCTGGTATAGTTCACTTTTATTTTATATCACTCAAATATACAATTGATATTGGCCAATCATGAAGCTACCCTCCATATCGGAAATTATAATACAAATATGCCATTTAGCAGACACTTTTATCCAAAGCGACTTACAGTCATGCGTGCATACATTTTTTACGTATGGGTGGTCCCGGGGATCGAACACACTACCCTGGCGTTACAAGCGCCATGCTCTACCAATTGAGCTACATGATCAACTGATGTTTACTGATCATGAAAAGCAAACAGTTACTTGCTGTATAACTGATGATATAGCTAAATATGTGCAATTGTTTTGCATGGAATAATCGGAAATTAGATTTTCTGACTACACTCTTAGAAAAAAAGGTGCTTTCTAGAACCTAAAAGGGTTATTCGGCTGTCCCAATAGGAGAACCCTTTGAATAACCATTTTTGGTTCCAGGTAGAACCCTTTTGGTTCCAGGTAGAACCTTTTTGAGTTACATGTAGAACCATTTCCACAGAGGGTTCTACATGGAACCCAAAAGAGTTCTACCTGGAACCAACAAGGGTTCTAACTGGAACCAAAAAGGGTTATCCTATGGGGACAGCCAAATAACCCTTTTGGAACCCTTTTTTCTAAGAGTGTATGCTCTTCAAGAGGGGATGATATTAAAACCAAATCATTCACATGTAGTTAACAATCCCTTGAAAACGGCACACAGTTGTCAATGGTTTTAGCGTAGCTGGGGGATCCTTGCCCCCCAGCAGGCAAATCGAACGCTCTGTACCTTATTGTGAAGTTTTATTGATAACGACCTATAGACCTGTTGTGCTGAGAGGGTCAAAACCACATTCAGCATTCCTGGGGAGAGCACAAACACAGTTGTCTCTGCTGCAGAATCAAGTGTTGTGATTACATTGTTCCCTTACTGACCATAACGTAGCAGAATCTAATCTCATGGATTTCTTAAAACAGCTGATTTTTCCAATACGGTGTAATTTGCAAAGGAGGGTAGAAAGCTTTCCACATTAAATATCATGGCAAATCCATCTGACCCCCCACCTCTGAAGCTATCATACCTGGTTGGATTGGCTATTTACTGCTGACAAAATGTGAATTTCCCCCTCTTCTGCCCTGGAACCATAGTGTCTTTGCATGCACGGTGCATTTCTAAATTTGTGAACATTCATCTGATGTGCTTTGACTCGCACCTTATGGTGTAGCCTAGCGTCTATCTATATACAGTGGGGAGAACAAGTATTTGATACACTGCCGATTTTGCAGGTTTTCCTACTTACAAAGCATGTAGAGGTCTGTAATTTTTATCATATATACACTTCAACTGTGAGAGACGGAATCTAAAACAAAAATCCAGAAAATCACATTGTATGATTTTTAAGTAATTAATTTGCATTTTATTGCATGACATAAGTATTTGATCATCTACCAACCAGTAAGAATTCGGCTCTACAGACCTGTTAGTTTTTCTATAAGCCCTCTGTTGTCCACTCATTACCTGTATTAACTGCACCTGTTTGAACTCGTTACCTGTATAAAAGACACCTGTCCACACACTCAATCAAACAGACTCCAACCTCTCCACAATGGCCAAGACCAGAGAGCTATGTAAGGACATCAGGGATAAAATTGTAGACCTGCACAAGGCTGGGATGGGCTACAGGACAATAGGCAAGCAGCTTGGTGAGAAGGCAACAACTGTTGGCGCAATTATTAGAAAATGGAAGAAGTTCAAGATGACGGTCAATCACCCTCAGTCTGGGGGCTCCATGCAAGATCTCACCTTGTGGGGCATCAATGATCATGAGGAAGGTGAGGGATCAGCCCAGAACTACATGGCAGGACCTGGTCAATGACCTGAAGAGAGCTGGGACCACAGTCTCAAAGAAAACCATTAGTAACACACTACGTCGTCATGGATTAAAATCCTGCAGCGCACGCAAGGTCGCCCTGCTCAAGCCAACGCATGTCCAGGCCCGTCTGAAGTTTGCCAATGACCATCTGGATGATCCAGAGGAGGAATGGGAGATGGTCATGTGGTCTGATGAGACAAAAATAGAGCTTTTTGGTCTAAACTCCACTCGCAGTGTTTGGAGGAAGAAGAAGGATGAGTACAACCCCAAGAACACCATCCCAACCGTGAAGCATGGCGGTGGAAACATCATTCTTTGGGGATGCTTTTCTGCAAAGGGGACAGGACGACTGCACCGTATTGAGGGGAGGATGGATGGGGCCATGTATCGCGAGATCTTGGCCAACAACCTCCTTCCCTCAGTAAGAGCATTGAAGCTGGGTCGTGACTGGGTCTTCCAGCATGACAACGACCCAAAACACACAGCCAGGGCAACTAAGGAGTGGCTCTGTAAGAAGCATCTCAAGGTCCTGGAGTGGCCTAGCCAGTCTCCAGACCTGAACCCAATAGAAAATCTTTGGAGGGAGCTGAAAGTCCATATTGCCCAGCGACAGCCCCGAAACCTGAAGGATCTGGAGAAGGTCTGTATGGAGGAGTGGGCCAAAATCCCTGCCAGTGTGTGCAAACCTGGTCAAGACCTACAGGAAACGTATGATCTCTGTAATTGCAAACAAAGGTTTCTGTACCAAATATTATGTTCTGCTTTTCTGATGTATCAAATACTTATGTCATGCAATAAAATTCAAATTAATTACTTAAAAATCATACAATGTGATTTTCTGGATTTTTGTTTTAGATTCTGTCTCTCACAGTTGAAGTGTACCTATGATAAAAAAATTACAGACCTCACATGCTTTGTAGTAGGAAAACCTGCAAAATCGGCAGTGTATCAAATACTTGT
>NW_025539753.1:0-11559 GCF_020615455.1 Coregonus clupeaformis | reverse complement strand
GCGTCAGCTCGAACATATTGACTTGGAGAAGATCTGCAAAGGGAGTGGGACAAAATCCCTCCCTGAGATGTGTGCAAACCTGTTAATAACAAAAAACCCAATCTACCTCTGTAATTGCCAACAAGGGTTTTGCCACCAGAGTACTAAGTCATGTTTTTGAGGGTCAAATACTTATTTTCCCTCATTATATAAATCAATTTATAACATTTTTGACATGCGTTTTTCTGGATTTTGTTGTTGTTGTTCTGTCTCTCACTGTTCAAATAAACCTACCATTAAAGTGCTGGCCCAGTCATGTCTTTGTCAGTGAGCAAGCGTACAAAATCATCAGGGGAATCCAAATACTTTTTCCCTCACTGTACCACTGCATTTATAAATGTTCAATAATATATAACATACGGTTCAACATCAAGTGCGATTCCCTTGGTGATGTTTGATCAGGTGTTTGTTCCATATGTATGAAATACATTTTTATCCCTCATAGAAATTACTCTGCAAACTGACAATAACAGAAATCAGAAATGTGCAGTTCAATAACAGTAACCAACCAGTCTAAAACCTGTGATTACAGGTAAGTGGCCTATACATGAGAATGATCGAAGTCATGTCTCCAATGTCCACCCTACTTTGCACCTAAACACTCTTTGAATATTAATCTGGCTGACTAGAAGTGTACAGGACCTTGAAATCTCTCCACCTAGGGACTTTTGCAGCTTTGCATTCCCATGAACTGCCTAAAAACAGCTCTTTGCATTTGCCATGGTTGTTGGTATGATATTTCTGGTATTGAGAAGTTCTTGAAATGCAAGAGAGTATGTGCTACACAGAGGAATATTTGATTCAACTCATTATTTAATAAGTTGTAATAATGGATTCACAAACAGTGACTCGTACTTAGCCTCTTGTCCTGAATGATTTTCCAGGAATATCTCTCAGTTTATACTGTTCTTCCAACCTACTTTATCTTGATCCAGTTTACTAACCATTATGCTGATTGTCACTCATCTACGTACCATATCATTTCCCTTTCCCCTTGGTTTGTAGTGTGGCACCCCAGCAGGACCATTCCATCACGCACCATCCTAAGATTAGCACCCAGTGGCTTCCAATCTATCTTGACTTTGACCTTCTATTCTCACTCGACACCACTAACTTACATGGTGTTGTCCTTTGTTTCATTGTCACTCATTTCAGCTTAGGAGTTTACACACATTAAAGTGAATATTTTGTATACATCATCATATCCATTCCCCATTTTTCTGCTTTCTTTTTGTTGTTTGCCAGAAGAATTCAATTCTTAAATCAAACAATTCAAATCATATAAATGAATCCTAAACTTCCTGACATCATCCATAAAATACATTGATTCGCATGACAATTTATATTTTACATGAAATTTATAATATATTCAAATGAATATATCCCAATAAAAATTACTTCAGTCTTCTTCATCAATGTTCACTCCAGATAGAACCCCAAGCTTCTTTCTTCTAGTGGCGTGGTGCTTCTCATCGACTGAGGTAGTCTTGTTCCACATCTTCAATCCTGTAAACCTGAATCCACATTATACAGTTCCAACTTAACATTTCACATTATCTAAACTCTACACTGGAATAACATGACATAGATGAAGAATTAATACTCTTAATACCTTCCTGTATGTTTTACATTTTTGAGCATTTAGTCTTACTAGCAGACGCTCTTACTCCAGAGGTTGACTTGCAGTGCTAGTGAGTGCATATATCTTTCCTATACTCCGAAAAGAAACCCACAACCTTCGTTCAAGCGCCCATACTCTACCACAGCTGAGCTACAGTATGTCTCTCTATTTTTAGCTTTACTTAAATTCCTACCTTACTACTCTGATGTCAGCTATTTGTACAACACTGATTCTCCCCTATAATCGGAACATTCCCTTACTACTATAACAGCATCCAATGCTATGCGATTATCACTTGATAGTTTCAATGAGTGAGCATTTCAAACCCAATTGTTGAAAACTCATGATAGTTGGCACTCTTCTATAATATGCATGAGGAGAATACACAGTATAACACTTTGTATCATTCCTGTTAAATCAGTACATCTCCTGAACTATTTATGATTGAGAATTCAAAACCACAAGTCAGATCACATGAAAATAGCATAAACATTCCTATGTCTAAATACTTACAATTCCATGATAGGAACCACTTAAGTACTTGCCTATGCAACATAGATATTACCATGCTAAACATCCCCTATCAATAACTTACCCAATACCTTCAAATGTATATAGTAACTATCCTATGTGAATACGTAAACTAAATAAGAATCAACATATTCCTGATTTCAGTCACAATCCCTTACGTTTAACTTACATGTTTCTAAACAGTACGATTCAATAGTGGTCTATTCTGGAATAAATCTATAAATGTATCCTAAGACATTACCCTAATTTATCACTGTTTTAACCTAGAATATCTATATAAGACATTTATCTCAATTGTACACAGCAATACCTTCATTCTGAAAATATTTATACTAATACATACTAATGATTTGCTTCTAAATTCACTCAGTCATCTTATAAATTATATCCAAAACCAATGATGACTGTCTGCATAACTCACTGTTGTTTAAACAAATCTATATAATTTAATAATAATAATGACTCAATTATCAAAAAACTTTCCATATTCAACTATCTAGACATGTTCTCTGTATCTTCCAATGCTTCCTACATATGTCAATAAGATAGCCCACTTATCACTACTTTAAACATTTTACCAGCGGAACCAAAAAATAGACTGTAATTTCGGACACTGCCCTTTCCCTTTATGTCTGCGTAATGGTTATGGCCTGTTTTGTTACAGTATTTACCACGGGGCCTCTCACTCTCTTGCAAAATGACCGGTTTTTATCACAGTTATGTAACACTTCCTCTCTTCACCTTTCCTATTCTGCCTCCTCACTTGGTAGCCTCCTCTCTCTTCTTGGCTACTCTCTCTCCCAATGTATACAAATACTCCGCTCCCTTCCGTTCTTTTCTTGCTAGTTCTCTAAGTTTTCTGACTAGATATAACCTTTCTGCCCTCTGCTCTGGGGGAGGCACTGAGACCTCAACCTCCACTTCTCTTACTCTCTTTAATAATCAATTTCATCATTTTTTTATATATCTCTATCAACCAACCCATTCGTATTTCTAATTATTCTTTATTGCCACAAGTTAATGTAGTTCAAATCGGACCAACGTTAGTTACCTAGACCCTTCCCCCCTCAGGTCATAAAATCCTCCCAGAATCTCACACTATTCCCATGACAAGCAGTGTTTTTTCACAAACCCGCAAGATATCATTATATCAACCAGTTTATTCTCCAAACTTCAGATTAATTAATTACACGACTTTCATATCACATTCACACGATGCTTATTTCCCAACACACAATCAATATTAGTGCCGAAATCCCTGTAATGTTAATTCTATCAACATTTGACCTTCCTTATATCGTTTTATCGTATATTCCTTCCCTTGAAACAATTAATTATCGCGATTTTGACTGGCGATCATTAGGTCTTATTAGGCCTCACCACGTATCCAACCCTTATGATATATTATTAACATTCTACCGGTAACCTGGATTTGTAAGGCCTCCAGTTTCATGAAACGGATAGAGTATATCCAATCCTACAGTTGTTTATGACTCTCGACTTTTTAATGTATCTATTATACACGATGATAATTATCTCCTTCCTGTTTATATTGTAAAGACTGTATCTTTACTTTAATCTCAATATTAACTAGTTTATATTGGTATTGGCCTATACCTTGAGCCGTTACAGCCCCCCCTTTATATCCAGCATCTGAATACTATGCCATGGTTTCTCTAGATAAAACGTCTTAAAAACGAAAGCTACCTTCGATGTCAAATCTTTGGATTATGTACGTGATTACTACCCTCACTGCAGAATTAAGCACATTTTTTTTTCCACTGCAGTGTCGGGAGATATCCATTCCCCACTCAAAAATCATGAATAAAAATTACTGACCTTATTCTTGCAGCTGGGACTCAATCTATTTCGATCTCGTCAATGTTTTTGTCGTTCATCAGTTTTTACATCACCGGCCTGTAATCAGATAATAATACAATAGACCTTAACGTCAAAGGCCAGGACTTGTCTTCGGATAGCTATCATCCGCCCGTGCCACGTTTCGGTGTCCCCGAACGACAAAGACGCGTATTTTCGAGATCCGCTCCGAGGACCAATTGTCTTAAGAATTTCTATCTCTGATAGTTAAGATTCAACTCAAGCTGTGAATAATTCCCAGAGGTTGTAATGCTCTAGTTAAAATAATAAAATTAAGCAAGCTCTCCAGTCTGCAAATGGGTCAGTTTATTTTCATCCAGAGAGCGCTCTGGCGCCAAAAACCACACACAGCCCTCTTTATAGGCGTCCAAAACAAAGGACTTAGCTCCATTTACCTTTTCGGTCTGTAACATCTCCCACAGTATAGAATGTTTTTATTGCCTTCTAACTCTAACACAGTTCACACAGCTAAACAGTATCAGGGGTGGAACATGTTTTAGTCATTTATTCTGCACACACTACAAATTCCTCTATCAACATATGCCTGTTCTATCTCCCACATCAATAATCGCTTGTTTTCATCTAATTCCTCATAACTACTCCAGAAGAAGATTACATATATTCTTTCAAAAGATTAAAACCTCTCAAATCTTCTTTGATTTTTACAATGAGTGTTTTATAAATGATTACTCTTTAAACCCCCATTCTCTGTATTCTCACAATGAATATTCCACCCCAAAATGTGTCCGTTTGATCCCATTTCAAATAATCATGGTATCATTAGTGGATGACTTACCCCCTTGATTGTTCCTGTCCCCCCTCAAAAGTGTGATATTAGAAACTTTCACAAATATAATCACTTACTACCTAAAGAATCAATGATATACCAAGCGTCTATTAAAAAAATTTTTTGAGACGTGATCTCCTACGTCTTCCTTCACATTGTCACGCCCTGGCTCTGGGGACTCTAGTATGTTGAGCCAGGGTGTTGGAGTTTTCATTGTTTGTGTTCTGGTTGTTTTTATATCTATGTTTGGCCGAGGGTTGGCTCCCCAATCAGAATCCTGCTTACTCGTTGTCTCTGATTGGAGTCATACTCAATTAGCCAATTAGGGCATTCATTATTTGTGGTTTCTTGTTCGTATTTTTGGTTTGTCTAGTGACCATTGACTGTCACGTCATCGTTTTGTTGTTTTGATCGTGGTGATCATCAAATTAAATAAATATGTTCACATTCAACGCTGCGCCTTGGTCCTCATCTCTCACCGACGATCGCTGACAGAAGAAACCACGCACAGGACCAAGCAGCGTGAAGAGAGGGAGAGATGGACTTGGGAGCAGTGGAGTAAGAGTCTCGACTGGGCCAATTGCCAACAGGAGGAGAGGTTGGACTTTCGGAGCAGTGGGGTGAGAGTCTGGCGAGAGACATGGAGGCCTGATCACGGGAGAGACCGCCAGAATTTTTTTAGGGGGGCTACACGCCGTGGATGACGGCGGGCCAGCAGGGGAGACCACGGGCAGAGCGGCCAGCGGGTTGGCAGAGGAGGCCGCTTCAGGTTACGGGGCCCTAGTCGAGGGGGGTGGAAGTGTAGAGGCGCGTGAGAGGTACTTTGTGGGTGTGTTACAGTCCGGTCGGCCCATTCCAGATCCCCGTGGGACCAGTGGTGTGTCCCTGTGCACGGTCCGGCCTGTTCCTGCTCCCCGCACCAGGTCAGTGGTGCGCTTCGTCAGCCACGGCTCGCCCGTTCCTGCTCCCGCACTTAAGTCAGTGGTGCGCTTTCGTCCAGCCCGACTCGGCCCGTTCCTGCTCCCGCGCAAGTCAGTGGTGCGTCAGCCCGGCTCGGCCCGTTCCTGCTCCGCACCAGAGTCAGTGGTGTCGCCCAGTCAACCGGCCGGCCCGTTCTTTCCCACTCAAGTCAGTGGTGCGCCCCGTCAGCCCGGCTCGGCCCGTTCCTGCTCCCGCACCGAATAGTGGTGCCGTGTCAGCCGGCTCGTCGTTCCTGCTCCCCGTCAAGGGCCAGGGGCAGCGCTTGAACGGCCCGGCTCGGCCGCTCCTGCTCCCACCCGCCAGTGGTGTGCAAGTCGTCCAGTCGGCACGTCCGTGCCTGTTCCACCGGTGGCTGGTCGGCACCGGTCCGATGCTTCCGCCGGAGCTAGAGCAATCCGCTCCACCAGTGTGCAGTCCAGCTCTCCGGCCAGTGGGGCCAGACCGGACCAGGGGTACCTTGGGGGGTTGGAGACGAGTGGCAGGATCATGCCCGAGCCGGATCCACTTCCCCAAGGCGGAGGCACCCGTCCTCCCTGTGTAGGTTGGCGCGGTCTGAGTCCACGCCAGGGGGTACTGTCACGCCCTGGCTCTGGGGACTCTAGTATGTTGAGCCAGGGTGCTTGAGTTTTCATTTGTTTATGTTCTAGTTGTTGTATATCTATGTTGGCCAGGGTGGCTCCCCAATCAGAGACTTGACTGTAGCTCTGTTGTCTCTGATTGGGAGGCATACTTAGGTAGCCATAAGGCATTCATTATTTGTGGTTTCTTGTTCCGTATTTTGGTTTGTGTATGACCATTGACTGTCACGTCATCGTTTTGTTGTTTGATGCGTTGTGATCATCAAATTAAATAAATATGTTCACATTCACCGCTGCGCCTGTCCTCATCTCTCACCGACGATCATGACACACATGACCACGTTCATTGAGTTGACTACACCTACTCTCTAAACCTATAACCCCTTTTGGTAATTTAATCATCTCCACTTGTTGCATTGATGTATTCAAACATAAACCTATTGTTTAATAAATACAGAACTTACAAAAATGTTTTACTATTCCGATCAGCCTAATAGTTTACAAACAACATCCCATTTATTCTACGTACCATAAACATAATATCGTTTTTAGAATTAATGAACTGTCTGCATGAACTCACTGTTGTCTAAACAAACTATAGAAATTCATAATAATAATAATAAAAATGGCCAAAGAACGTTCCATATTCAACTACTATGACATGTGCTTCACATCATCCTCTGTGTCCTTGGGGCATTCTGATAAATATAACCCAACTATCATCTGCACTTTCACCCTCTTACTAAAATCATGGCATTAGTCAATTCTATCCACAAACCACTACTACCTAATGAACATATTTTCATAGACCTTACTAGAAAGCATTGAGTGTGTTTAATACCCCCGTCTGCTTAAAACAATCCAATTCAACATCTCATCTCCCAATAAACCTACTTCCCTTCTTCAATACAGGAAAACCCTCTACTATCTCTATTATCCACTACCTCTGACCTTCCATCTAACAGTACTTTAACATATGACAAATTATTCTGAGTTATAGTCAAACAAACTAAAACATATATTCACGAAGTGTGAAACTTTTATTACTATGTTTATCCTTTCCTATAATGTTATCAATTCACCTCGTGATCTAGGTCAAAAGCTTTGCTTCCACTCGTCCCTACCTGGGCTTGAACCAGGGACCCTCTGCACATATCGTCACATTTTACCCTGCTCGAAATACCGTTACTCTTCCTTCCCACAAAATCTGTGGTCCTTGCAAATGAGTTAAACAACTACCTCCATGTCTTATGAGCAAGTTACGTCATCACTAAACGCTTCACTAGTTTGCACCACCAACTAGCTAGCCATTATCCCACCGGTGACACTCATCACCCATTGTTACTTCCCTCCCTTTTCCACAGCAACCAGTGATCCGGTTACACCACATGTATCCATCATGACACTTACAGCTCTCCACGTTTCAGCGTGCCCCAGCTGCTAACACCCACAGATCAACACCTAGCTAGCTAGCCGTTCTTCAAACAAAGTCAACACAGTGGCCATTGCTAGCTACCCACGACCAGCTAACTGTACTGTAGTAGCTAAATACAATATACTTTCTAGCTAGCGAACGTTGGAATCATTTCGTCAAAGAAAGGAACTTGACACCGAGCACGAATGATCTGTTTAGTGTGTTATCAAACTATTGGTGTAGTTTGTTTGTGACTAAGTGTTTGTGCTAAACTGTGTGTTACTGGATGCTAGCATGCGTTAGTTAGCTAGTTAACACACTAGGTTGGTGGTTTGTTGTGACCTAAGTGTTGGTGCTAAACTGTGTGTTAAACTGTGTGTTTTTGGATGCTGGCATAGCTGTGTTAGCTATGGTTCATAGTTAGCTACTGAATAAAGTGGGTTGAGTCTATTCCTTTAAACATTGAACAGCTTGTGGTTCACAACAATTCTGATTTCTACAAGGTTGGGAAGTTGGGAGAGTTTTTTGTTCCGGGTGGTTCAGTGAAACAATTTTAGTTTCCTGAGGTAGAAGTTTTTGGTGAGGAGTCCCTGCTCTCTCCTCTCCCAGATGCTTAGCTCTTTTTCGTCTCCTCCTGCTATTTTAACTGTAGCCATCTACAGCCTGTCAACTTGCCTCTGCCTATCCCTGTTCTCTCCCCTCTCTGCACAGGCTACATGCAAATTTACTCACTCACACCGCGCGGCTGCTGCCTCTCTAACCTGGTGGTCCTGCACACCTCCTGGAGTTCAGGTCGCAGGCAGCCTCTGGAACTGCCGTTCTGTCTCCAACAAGGCTGACTTCATCCCAGCCTATGCCAACCTCCAGTCCCCTCGACTTCCCCTGCGGCTGTGACGAACATGGATCACCACTGAAAACACTGCGACTCCTACTGCTCCTCTCTCCTCGTCCACCATGTGTTCTATACCCGAGAGCATCTGGTCAAGAGGAATGATGGTACAGGGATCTCATCTCTCCCAAGTGGACATTCTCAATTTTTCCCCCTAACCCATCTGTCTATCTCCTCATTTTAATTCCTTGCTGTCACAGTCACTAGCCCATTTGGGCTATAATATCCTTGTCATCTATCGCGCCTGGGTTCCCTTGAGAGTTCATCAATGAGCACTTGGCCTTGTAAGTTCCTTTTTCCTGAGGATGGCTCGCCCCTCACAGTTTTGGGGGATTTCAACCTCCCTATGTCCAGACATTTTGACTCATTTTCTCTGCCTCCTTCTTTCCACTCCTCCTCTTTTGACCTCACCTCTCACCGTCCCCTACTCACAAGGCGGCAATACGCTGGACCTCATCTTCACTAGATGCTTTCTCCTCTACTAAATCTCCAGCTGCAACTCCCCTCCATGTCTCCAACCACTACTTTTGTTTCCTTTTCTCTCTCGCTCTCCTCCACACTACTCACTCTGCCCCTACACAGATGGCAATGCGCCGCTCCGCAAACCTTACATCTCTCTCTCCCTACTCTCTCTCTTCTTCCATCCTCATCATCTTCCCTCTGCTCAAATCCTTCTCCTCCAATCTCCTCAGATTCTGCCTCTCAACCTCCTCTCCCTCCCTTCTGCATCCTGTGACTCTCTGTGTCCCCTATCCTCCCGGCCGACTCGGTCCTCCCCTCCAGCTCCGTGGCCGATGACTGCTCTGCAGCTCACGAACAGAGCTCCGGGCAGCGGGAGCGAAATGGAAGAAAACTTAACTCCCCTACCGACCTGGCATCTTTTCTCCCTCCTCTCTACATTTTCTTCATCTGTTTCGCTGCTAAGGCCACCTTCTACCACCCTCCCTAAATTCCAAGCACATCTGCCTCTAACCCTGAAAGCTCCACATTTCCTCCTCCTGAATCCTCCCCCTCTCTCTGTGGATGACTTCGTCAACCACTTTGAAAAGAAGATTGACGATCCTGCGACTTGGAGACTGCAGGCCACCCAACAACCTGCCCGCTCGACCCCATCCTTCCTCCCTTCTCCAGACCATCTCCGTGACCCTTCTCCCTCCCCTACCTCCACCTCGCTGATCAACTCATCCTTGACCGCTGGCCCATGTCCCTTCCGGTCTTCAAGAGGAAGCGAGAGTTGCTCCCCCTTCTCAAAAAACCAACACTCGGTCCCACTGATGTCAAGCCAACTACAGACCAGTATCCCTTCTCTTTCTTTTCTTTCCAAAACTATTAGGCGTCTTGCTTAACTCTCTTACTATCTCTCTCCTAGAATGACCTTCTTGATCCAAACCAATCAGGTTTCAGGACTGGTCATTCAACGAGATTTCTCTTCTCTGTGTCAAGTAGAGACTCTCCGCACTGCTAAAGCTAACTCTCTCTCTCTGTCTTGTCCTTCTAGTTCTGTCTACTCAAGCCTTTGACACTGTGAACCATCAGATCCTCCTCTCCACACCCTCTCCGAGCTGGGTATCTCCGCTCGGCTCACTCCTGGTTCGGTCCCCACCTGACCGGTCGCTCCTACCAGTGGCGTGGCGAGAAGCTGTCTCCGCACACACGTGCTCTCACCACTGGTGTCCCCCAAAGGCTCTAGTTCTAGTCCTCTCCTTTTCTCCCTATACACCAGGTCACTTGGCTCTGTCATATCCTCACTGGTCTCTCCTATCATTTGCTCCTGACGTTACACAACTAATCTTCTCAACTTTTCCCCCTTCTGATAACCAGGTGTGAATCGCATCTCTGCATGTCTGGCAGACATATCTGTGGGCGATTTGATCACCACCTCGCTGGCGCCAACCCTGGCAAGACGGAGCTGCTCTTCCTCCCGGGGAAGGACTTGCCCGTTCCATGATCTCGCCAACACGGTTGACAACTCACTCTGTCATCCTCCTCCCAGAGTGCGCAGAGCCTAGGCGTGACCCTGGACAACACCCTGAGTTTCTCCGCCAACATCAAGGCGGTGACCCGGCTCCTGCCCAGGTTCATGCTCTACAACATTCGAGTACGGCCAACTGGCCTTACACCAGGAACGGCACGGGTCTAATCCGCACTTGTCTCATCTCCGTCTGGACTACTGCAACTCGCTGTTGGCTGGCCTCTGCCTGTGTCATTAAACCCCTACAACCCTCATCCAGAATGTCGCAGCCCGTCTGGTGTTCAACCTTCAAGTTCTCTCACGTCACCCCCCCTCCTCCTGCACACTCCACTGGCTTCCAGTTGAAGCTCCAGATCCGCTACAAGATCCGTGGTTGCTGCACTTATGGAGCAGGTGAGGGAACGCACCTCTGTACCTTCAGGCTCACAGTCAGTCCCTACACACCCCAAACGAGGGCATTGCGCTCATCCACCTCTGGCCTGCTGGCTCCCTTCCCTCTGCGTGGAAGCATAGTTCCCGCTCAGCCCAGTCAAAACTGTTCGCTGCCCTGGCACCCCAACAATGGTGGAACAAGCTCCCTCACGACGCCAGGACAGTGGAGTCACTCACTACCTTCCGGAGACATTTGAAACCCCACCTCTTTAAGGAATACCTGGGATGGGGATAAAGGGAATCCTTCCTACCCCCAATTGTAAAGTAGATTTTCCCACTGTGGCTGTAGGGGTTGACGCACTTAATTGTGAGTGCGCTCTGGCTAAGAGCGTCTGCTAAATGACGCGATTAATGTGCCCTTTGAGCAAGGCACTTAACCCCTACTGTAAGTGTCTGGATAAGACGTCTAAAATGACTAAAATGTAAATTGTGTAAAT
>NW_025539752.1:0-11560 GCF_020615455.1 Coregonus clupeaformis | reverse complement strand
AGAACTGCTATCCAAAGGGCATGTAGTGGCTTCCTTTCTCTTTACCATAGCCACTGCCCTAGCCTGAAGCGGGGTTGTTTCGGACGCATACAGTCCACACTCTCGTTTCCAAACGCCAAACATTCAATGAGATCCAGGGATATAGTGCAAGCAAAAAATGTTTATTCTTCTTATCTAACAAAAAGGTATTCTCCAATCAACTTAAAGCAGAGATTACTTGAAATGCAAATACAGAAGTATAATATGACCTGTCTGTCTGTATTTCTGTATGTCTATATGGTCAAAAACTATACCGCTCCCGTGATCTAGCAAGGACCTTCCCCGAAGGCCCAACTTCCTGCCTTTATACTAACACAACTAACACAGTACAATGAATGGGCAAGAGGGGGGGGCTCCAAAAACTGAGTTACACTAATAACAAATGAATATATCTCAATCCAGTAAATAAATCATAAAGGTATTCGCACGCTAATATTTCATCATATACATTAATATTTAATATATTTACACAAATGTACATGGAGCTCAGTATGTTCAGTCTTTTATACAAAATATGCCCAAATCGGCTCTAACATACGCCCCTAATTGTTGACTGCACTGAATGCACAACAATTACTTAATATTCAAACGTAGAGCCAAAACAAAAACATTCTATACCAGAGCACCATTACAGTTCATAGCTATATACAAATATACAAGGTGCCATATAGGAAAATAGTCCATAGATCTCAGCCTGAGTTGAAGTGTAAAGGTGTTCAACTTCCAAAAATGTCAAGAGTTTGACGCCCACAAAATGTATGACATCAAAGAATGTAAGAGTGACCGACATCAACGAATCAGAGGTACACGTGATTCAAAGATGGAGCACTGTGTGTGTGTGTGTGTGTGTCTCTACTGCCGCTTCAAGGAGTAGACAGAGTTTATTGATAGGTCTCTGTAGGATATTGGTCTTAGTCTTAACCATGACGCCCGGACAAGACCTTTGGCTCCCTGGCAAAGTTTCTCCTCACCACACGCCCCATTAGCCAAGAGTTCCTTTGGGGCGGTGTCATCGACGATGACCACAAGGTCACCAGGACTGAAGTTTCTCTTAGTTTTGTTCCACTTGTTCCGCTCCTGCATAAGTGGGAAGATACTCCCTGATCCATCTCTTCCAGAAGAGGTCAGCGATATATTGTGACTTGCTTCCATCTCCTTTCGTGGAGTATAGGTCACTTCTTCTGGAATGAAGTCCTGGTGGCAGGGACTGGCTTTGCTTTCAGATGAAGCAGATGGTTCGAGTCAGGGGTTCTAGATCGTTAGGGTCATTTGTTACAGTAGTGATTGGTCTGTCGTTCATAATCGCAACTTCACACAAGGCTGTCTGCAAAGCCTCATCATCCAGTACTTGCTCTTTAAGGACTGAATAGAGGATCTTTTTTCACCAGCCGGATCAACCTCTCCCATACCCCCCCCATGGTGGGCTCCAGAGGGAGGGTTGAATGACCATGTCACTCCTTCCTTCAGTAATTTGGTTTGAATCTTGTTGTGATCCAGCTCTTTCAGAGCTTCTCCTAGTTTTCTGTGTGTTCCAACAAAGTTGGTGCCATTGTCTGTTCTGGATACTTGTTACTGGGCCCCTTCGACAAGAGATGAACCTGCGCAGGGCATTGATGCAGGAATCAGTATCCAGATAACTAGCAACTTCTAGATGGACAGCCCGACTCACAAGGCAAGTAAAGATCACACCATACCGCTTCACACGAACGCGGCCTCGCTTCACCTCTATGGGGCCAAAGTAACCCATGCGCCACATGGGTGAAAGGCAGGCAAATCAGGAGCTACCCGATCTTGTGGAAGGTCAGCCATCTTCTGTTCCTCAGCTCTAGCTTGCATCCGCCTGCAGAAGACACAGCTTTAAGGATCTTCCTTGCTAAGGAGTTGGCACAGGGTATCCAATATCGCTGGCTGAAGTCTAGAAAGCATGTGACCTCTCCCAGAGTGGCCAACCTGCTTATGGATGTGGAGTAAGATCAGTCTGGAGATGTAGGGAGTCTTTGGGCAGGATCATGGGATTCTTTAGTTCCGTAGGCATAGCAGCTTTTGCTTAACCTTCCTCCTACTCTCAGAATGCCATTGTCAACTATTGGATAGCTTACAGATTGGAGCCGCTTCTTCTTGGCACATTGTTTTCTTTTTACAACTAGTGCAATTTCTTGTTTAAAGTGCTGTCGTTGTCTCAAATCGAACGATGACCTTTTCTGCTTTATCTAGGTCATCTACAGACAGACTTTCTTTTCCAAACGCAGTTTGAACTTGTCAATTTGTTCCTTCAGTGAGTTTGTCGGACTCTGATCTGATCCTGGATCAGTTTGGGTGAGAACCTTCCTTTTCTGGCTTAACTGTAGTAGAAGTCTCTTCAGTTTCAGCATCCAGGCAACTGCTTTCTTCAAGCTGTTCCATGTTGAATAGTACTCAATCAGTTTGCTGGTCGGATTCTTTTCTTCCACACATGTACTGTTTACGATGACGCTCTTTTCTCACCTCTGGGATCATCTGGGAGGGATGGAGCCAAGCTCCTCGGGGACTTTCGGCCATTGTGTTTCTGTTTTCTCCAGGAATTCTGGTCCTTTGCGCCATCTTTTTGAGTTCAGGAAAGTTTCAACATGTAATCCTCTTGAGGCATCATCGGGCTGGGTTGTGTTTGGAGTTCAAATACCTCACTGTTTTGCTTTCGATAGGTCACGGATCATAGCAACCCTATTAGCCACAAAAGTATGGAATCTCTTGGTATCGGCGATGATGTATTTTAGCACCGACTGGCTGTCTGTCCAGAAAGTTGACTCCTCAAGTTCGATCTGGAGCTCCAACCTAACATCCTGTCCACTCGCACTGCCAATGTTGCTGCAGCAAGTTCCAGTCTGGGGATCGCCATCTGCTTGAGTGGAGTCACCCCTTGATTTCCCCAGTATGAATGCGAGTGTGGATCTTTTCCAAACGCTTTGTGAACCTAAGGTAGCTTGCCGCCATAACCTTGTTCACTTGCATCACCGAAGCGATGCAGCTGTGCGAGTCTTGATTTGACCAAAGTTCTCCGGCATCATACACCTGTTGATCTGGAATCTGGAGAGCTGGTCCAGCTCTGAGAGCCATCTCTTCCATGAAATAGAGTGTTCTTCAGGGATGACTTCGTCCCATCCACACTTTAGCTTGCAGTAGCACTTGAAGAATTTGCTTTGCCTTTAATACGAATGGAAGGCGAGGAAACCCAATGATCAAAATAGAGCTGACAGCTGAGAGAATACCTCTTCTTGTAAGGGGTCTGTTCTTGACAGTGACCTGGAAGTTAAACACATCCCTTTCAATGTTCCATCGATTCCAAGTGCTCTTTTTCAACAGGCAGCTTTTCTCTGTCCAGGTCCAGTTCTTTTTGTCTGCTTGGCTTTGTGTTCATCAGGGTATAGAAGCTAGTACCAGTGCGGCTGTTGCTGGCCCACTTGGTCAATTTGAACCCACCTTGAGAGCACACATCCCTGAGGTTTCTTGTGAGAGCTATGGCTTGTTCTTCTGTGGCTACTGACTTGAGGCAGTCATCAACATAGAAGTTGGACTTGACTGTTTGAATCACCTCTTCATCGTACTCCCCCACAGTGGTGTCTTCTGCAGTCTTTCGCAGTGCAAAGTTTGCACAACTTGGAGAGTGATATAGCACCGAAAAGATGTACTGGCATTCTGTATAATCTTTTGTTAGTATCACCATCCGGCCACCATAGGAATCGAGGAAGTCTAAGTCATCTTCATGGACACGTACTTGATGGAACATTCTTCGATGTCTGCCATCATGGCAATGTGCTCTTGCCGAAACTAGCAAGACTCCTATAAGCGTGTTTGCCAGGTCAGGGCCTTGAAGGAGTTCACTGTTAAGAGATGTACCTTTATAGGATGATGAACAGTCAAACACCACTGTATCGCTTCTATGCGCTTATGGTGAACGCCATGGCGTGGTAGGTACCATACCTTGCCTTTCTCTCTGAGGAGCTGTTCTTGTGGTACCTTCTCGGCGTAACCTTTTGTTATCATCTTTCCATGAAGCCTTTGTACTCTGCAGCGTAACCTTTGTCCTTCTTGAACTTCCTGATAATATTTAGAGCCCGCTGCTTTGCCATGTCACGAGCAGTTGTTTGGTAGTGGACTACATCTTTGTTGCGAAGGGCAACGGTAAGTAGTAGTGATGGTCTTTGAGGGTTATGGAGCTGATACTATCTCCATAAACCTACGATCCTCAGCTGACATCTCACTTTTTTCTTCAATACTTTTTTAGGGATCATGGTTGAGATTTACAAGAAGAACCCCCAGGTCGGCTATTGAGATACGATTGGGCCATCACCGCAGGACGACCCGGATTCTTCTGCCATGGTACAACTGTTGAGAGGACCATTCATCACCCATCCAAAGAGGGATTTCACTGCATACGGCCCGCTGCCTTGGCTATTTATGATTTGCCAGGGTTCCATTGCGTTTGAGCATTTACGCCAATCAGAAGTCGACGCCGGCATCAATCTCCTTCAACTGAACCTCTTCAGGTATGGCCACCTTTTGAGCTCTTTCTGAGTGGGAAGCTGTTCTCTTGTCACTGGGATCTTATGTTGGGTGTAGACCTTTGGTAATGCAAGAAATGTGTCGCTCCACATTGCCAATCTCTAATCCAGATATCTCAAAGCTCTTGGTAGGACTCTCCTGCCCCATTGTGCGTAGGCAGAATTTCAGTCGCACTGCCTTTAGCTTGCAACTGCCTCATGAGTCTCTCCGTACAAAATGTTGCTGAGCTACCAGAATCGAGAAACGCATAGGTTAACACAGACTTGCTTCCATTTGCCACCTTTACTTGAACTGAGCACAATTGCAAGTGCACAATCTGTACCGCCCCGGTATCTTCACCAGCTTCCAGTGAAACAAGAGCACTGCTGACAGTCTCCTCCCCGCTTTACTGCTACACCACTCATATCTGCCTTTTGAGATCTAAATCTCTCTTTCCTTCAATGTGCAGGATAGTGGGGTGCTTTCTTTGACAGCTCTGACAGGTCATCCTTCTTTACATTCTCTGCTTAAGTGTCCTCTCATCAAAACAGCGCAAAACAAAGGCCTTTTGATCTCAGAAACTCAACCCCGAACTCATGTGGCTGTAGCCTTCACCTGTTGGCAGTCGACTCAATAAATGCGCGCACCAGCACAAAATATACATGAGATACTGGGAGCATCAGAAGGGTAGGTGGCCTGGTTTTTACTTTGAATGTTTGTTCTTTTAAGGGTTTTTCAGAGTCAGCAATCTGCCACTACAGCTACTGTAGTGGCAAAGCTGCTTCCCCTACTTTTGGACTTGAACTGCTGTTTTAAAGTCAGCTTCTGTTTTGGGTTTTAAAAACCTTTTTGTTGTACAGGGGATCTTGAATATCTCCATACAACGGATCCTGCGGGTATTTTGGCCTGTTTTTCCATGAACGCTACCAGGTCACTGAACTGGGCCCCCAGGTGACTTCTCTCTTCTAAAATATCACATGCCATAGACCTCCATTTTTCCCTTAGTTTGTAGGGAAGTTTTGACATGATCAGCTTTATGTTGGAGGGAAGATTAAGCTCTTCCATGTTTGTAGGTCTTGCATAGCGTTACAGCAACCTCTTAGATAGAGTGCATAACCACCCAGTCCCTTTCCATCATCGTTGGTTTGATGTTTGTCCAGTTCCAAGCCTTTTCCATGGAAGTGGTGGTGACTTTGATTTCATTGCCAAAGTGTTCCCTTAACAACCTCTTAGCTACTGCATAGCCTCTTCTGGCTTCCATATGCAGACAACTACGGACCGGATCCTTGGGCTGACTAGAGGTGTATTGTTCCAGGTAATAGAGCCTATCCTGGTGACTGCTTGTCTTATTTCTATACCGTGCTCAAATGCACGCATGAATGGCCTAAAGTTTAGAGGATCACCGACAAACATAGGTATATCTCCCGAACAGGGAGTGTGGCTTGTTTGTGCTGTAGGTACAAGGAGGTCAGCAATTTCACTCTGCCTTTGGGCATGACAGTGAGAGAGGTTATCCTGGCTGGTATTAGGCTGATACCCGCAGTGAGATTCTGTGTCGATTGTAGACCTTGCTGTTGGCTGCTGAAGAGTGTGGTTTACGTACTGTTTTCGGAATAAGGTTTGATGGCTTTGTGGTCGGTTGTTGTAAAACTCTTTGTGGTGGGGTCTTTGGAACTGCACCTAATGCAGCAAACTCAACAGGTGATGGTTCAGGTTCCACATAGACCTCTGGTTCCTGTTTCTCAAAATAAGAGTTCATTCCATCTTCTTGGTTTAGTGAATGGGCTGCCACAGAATGGGATTGAGAAGTTGACTCGGTACTCTCCAGGACCTTCGGTTTGGCATTAAAGTGCTGCTATGTCCGTTTCAGTGCCATTTTTTACCATCCTAACATTCAGTTGAGCTTTCTCCAGTTCCAATGCATGCTTGTCTTGTAATGATGCTTGGCGAGCTAGTAGAGCTGCTCGCTTGCCTCGGCTTTTAAGGCATGCTCAGAGAGGGACACTGAGGAAGCAGTCTTAGAATACTTAGTTTTACTTGATATTTTTTGACACATTGGAAATGCTGTCATGTGGTTCAATGAGCGCTTGTGGCTCAACTTCAGCCTTTTTCCATATATTCCACCTCTTTTCAGGAAATGTTCATAAGTTCTCATTCTTGGTTGATAGTAGTTAATGCTCTCCTGTTCCTGTTCCTCATCTGTGACCAGCTCTAGCACAGATTCATGAGCCTTCTTAAAGTCATTGAGCACAGTATCAAATGCTTCAAGACTCTCATTCACAGTTGCAATGCTTCCTCCATCAACAAGAAGGACTTTTATTTCATTTATTTTATGTGTACACACTCCGAGTTTGGCCTCTCCGGGCTGTATAGAGTGAATTTAGATGCTCCTCTGCCCTCTCCAGTGGAGTTTATTTGGGATTTCTCCTCCATCATTCACTTTTTAGTTCACTCAATTTACAATGACACGGTTGTTGGTTTGATTGTTAAACGTAATGCCCTTTTAGACCTCCCCTTTAATCTTTAAAAACACAGTCATCCGTTTCAGCATATTGACATTTTGAATTGCATATGTGCAAGTTTGGCATTTTAGATGCGCTTTAAAACATTTCATCCCGCTGAGGTTTTGTCCCTTTAATGAAGTTTTAACACGCAGTATCTTTAGATCTAGTTGCATCCGTCTGCGTTGATGGATTGCATTTCCAATGCTAGGCCAAATATTAGATATATGATTAGCTACATTGTGCATAGGATCTGTGTTTCCCAAACTTAAACTTCTTAATTGTTTTCACAGCGCCTGTATTTTGAATTCCATTCCCAAGTTTATCAAACATTCCAATTATAAGCACATTTGCGCTTCCATAATATGCATGATCAAACGACGCTTTGAACAGGGCAGCTCATTCATTCGCAGTGGTTACTCACGGCTGGCGAAATCTAGGAGTTCAAATCCTCCCAAGCGAGCTGTCCTTATGGTCCGAATGCAATTGGCAAACAGAACAAAATCCAGCGTGTGTCCGAACCGAGATTTCCTTCCGTAGTAATCCTTCACGGAGTTTTTTGACTTGATTGTAGTGGCTTCCTTTCCTCTTTACCATAGCCACTGCCCTAGCCTGAAGCGGGGTTGTTTGGACGATACAGTCCACACTCTTCGCTTCCAAACGGCCAAACATTCAATGAGATCCAGGGATATAGTGCAACAAAAATGTTTATTCTTCTTATCTAACAAAAAGGTATTCTCCAATCAACTTAAAGCAGAGATTACTTGAAATGCAAATACATAATATAATATGACCTGTCTGTCTGTATTTCTGTATGTCTATATGGTCAAAAACTATACCGCTACCCGCATACTAGCAAGGACTCTCCCCCGAAGGCCCAACTTCCTGCCTTTATACTAACACAATTAACACAGTACAATGAATGGGCAAGAGGGGGGCCAAAAACTGAGTTACACTAATAACAATGAATATATCTCAATCCAGTAAATAAATCATAAAGGTACCGTACCTAATATTTCATCATATACATTAATATTTAATATATTTACACAAATGTACATGGAGCTCAGTATGTTCAGTCTTTTATACAAAATATGCCCAAATCGGCTCTAACAGGGCATAACAACTGGTATTATGGCTTTGCTGCTAGATCAGTTGGCATTTCTGGTCAAGTGAAAATTGAATCAATGTTGAAAGAAAGGACACTCGAAGCCTGTACTCTGGGCTTGATAGCCTGGTCCCAGATCAATGACCATAAGAGTTGGCAAGCAACACAGCAAACACAGACCTGGGACCAGGCTACTGACTTGAGTGTGTAATATTTCTTGTCATATTTCTGGAAGACAGGGGCATGACTACATGCGATTAGGCATCAGATCTCCTGTCACTGAACCCTGATTAAGTCCCAAATGGCACGCCTCTGGTCAAAATTAGTGCACTATGTAGGAATAGGGAGCCTAGGGGACGCAGCCCCTGTCTCTCAACAACATAGCATTGGACGGCCTAGATAACAGAACAGAAATAACTAGCACTGCAACAGGGACTCCAGACAGAATGCTAACGTTGAAGTCACTCAGTCAGAGACCGATGTCGTCGGTGGAATCTTTCAGATGCTCTCTGTCCGACCTGGGTGCAAATAGTATTTGAAATACTTTTATCGTTTGCTGTAGCCTGCCTGTAGTGACACGTACAGTGTCTTCAGAAAGTATTCATACCCCTTGACTTATTCCACTTTTGGTTGTGTTACAGTCTGAATTCAAAATCGGTTAAATATACAAAAATTCTTACCCATCTACGCACAATACCCCATAATGACAAAGTGAAAACATGTTTTTAGACATTTTTGCAAATGTATTGAAAATAAAATACATAAATATCTTATTTATAGTACATAAGTACCACTCCCTGAGTCAATATGTTGTAGAAGCACCTTTGGCAGCAATTACAGCTGTGAGTCTTTCTGGGTAAGTCTCTGAGAGATTTCCACACCTGGATTGTGAAACATTTGCCCATTATTATTTTCAAAACTCTTCAAGCTCTGTCGAACTGGTTGTTAGATAATTGCTAGACAGGTCTTGCTAGAGATTTTCGAGTAGATTTAAGTCAAAACTGTAACCGCAACTCAGGAACATTTACTGTTTTTGTAAGCAACTCCAGTGTAGATTTGGCCTTTGTGTTTTAGGTTATTGTCCTGCTGAAAGGGGTGAGTTCATCCCCAGTGTCTGCTGGAAAGCAGAGACTGAACCAGGTTTTCCTCTAGGATTTTGCCTGTGCTTGACTCTCCATTAGGTTTATTTTTTTGAAAAAACTCCGCAGTCCTTAAGGATTACAAGCATACCCATAACATGATGCAGCCACTACTATGCTTGAAAATATGGAGAGTGGTACTCAGTGATGTGTTGTATTGAATATGCCCCAAATATAACACTTTGTATTCATGACAAAGTACATTTATTTGCCACATTTTTAGCAGTATTACTTTAGTGCCTTGTTGCAAACAGGATGCATGTTTTGGGAATATTTTTTATTCTGTACAGGCTTCCTTCTTTTCACTCTGGGTCAATTAGGTAGGTATTGTGGATAACTACAATGTTGTTGATATATCCTCAGTTTTCTCCAATCACAGCCATTAAACTCTGTAACTGTTTTAAAGTCACCATTGGTCTCATGGTGAAATCCCTGAGCAATTTCCTTCCTCTCCGCAACTGGAGTTAGGAAGGATGCCTGAATATTTGTAGTGATTGGGTGTATTGATAAACCATCCAAAGTGTAATTAACTTCACCGTGCTCAAAGGTATAGTCAACGAACCAATCTACCAATAGGTGCCCTTTTTGCATTGGAAAATCCTTCCTGGTCTATCAAGTTTCGAGTTTTAATGTCACATGCACAAGTACAGTGAAATGCCTTTCTGGTAAAACTCAAAACGCAACAATGCAGTAATCAATATCAATGTAATACAAAAAAAACACATTGCGATAAATAAGAATACATCTAAAGAACACAATAAGTAAGTAAGCAAACTATGGACAGGGTCAGTTCCAATAGCATATTAACAATGTGCAGGGATACTGGAGTGATGGAGGTAGATATGTATAGGGGTAAGACATACTAGATACAGGGTCAGCTCCAGGTACCATATTTATAAATGTGCAGGGAATACGGGAGTGGATGGAGGTAGATGTGTATAGGGGTAAGTATACTATATACAGGGTCAGTTCCAACAGCATATTTACAATGTGCAGGGATACTGGAGTGATGGAGGTAGATGTGTATAGGGGTAAGCATACGTATATACAGGGTCAGTTCCAATACCATATTTACAATGTCAGGGATACTGGAGTGATGGGAGGTAGATGTGGATAGGGGTAAGCATACTATATACAGGATCAGTTCCAGGTTACTCATATTTACAATGTGCAGGGATACTGGAGTGATGGAGGTAGATGTGTATAGGGTAAGCATACTATACACAGGGTCAGTTCCAATACCATATTTAAATGTGTAGGGATACTGGAGTGATGGAGGTAGATGTGTATAGGGGTAGCATACTATATACAGGGTCAGTTCCAGTAGCATTTTACAATGTGCAGGGATACTGGAGTGATGGAGGTAGATGTGTATAGGGTAAGCAAACTATATACAGGGTCAGTTCCAATACCAAATTACAATGTGCAGTGGATACTGGAGTGATGGAGGTAGATGTGTATAGGGTAAGCATATAGGCACAGGGTCAGTTCCAACCATATTTACAATGTGCAGGGATACTGGATGGAGTGTAGATGTATATAGGGGTAAGCATACTATATACAGGGTCAGTTCCAATACCATATTTACAATGTGCAGGGATACTGGAGTGATGGAGGTAGATGTGTATAGGTGTAAGGTGACTAGGCAACAGGATATAAGATAAACAGAGCAGCAACAGCTTGTGTGTGAGTGGGTGTGCGGGTGTGTAGAGTCAGTATACATGTACGTGCATGTTATGTGTGTTTGTGTGTTGGAGTGACAGTGAGTGTGTAGGGCCCTGTGAGTGTGTAGGGCCCTGTGAGTGTGTAGGGCCCTCAGAGTGTAGGGCCCCTGTGAGTGTGTAGGCCCCTGTGAGTGTGTAGGGCCCAGAGAGTGTGTAGGGCCTCTGTGAGTGTGTAGGGCCCTCAGGAGTGTGTAGGGCCCTGGGAGTGTGTAGGGCCCTGTCAGAGTGTGTATGGCCCTGTGAGTGTGTAGGGCCCTCAGTGAGTGTGTAGGGCTCCTGTGAGTGTGTAGGGCCCTCAGAGTGCAGTAGGGCCCCTGTGAGTGTGTAGGGGCCTCAAGAGTGTAGAGGGCCCAGTGAGTGTGTGTAGGGCCTAGTGAGTGTGTAGGGCCCTGTGTGAGTGTGTAGGGCCTCTGTGAGTGTGTAGGGCCCAGTGAGTGTGTAGGGGCCTCTAGAGGTGTAGGGCCCTGGGAGTGTGTAGGGCCCTGGAAGGTGGAGGGCCCCCTTGTGAGTGTGTGGTAGGCCCTGTGAGTG
>NW_025539751.1:0-11574 GCF_020615455.1 Coregonus clupeaformis | reverse complement strand
AGGAAGGAAGGTTGTGAACCAAAGCACAGTAAAGGAGCAGCCTTGGCCTGCTACATATTATACAGTCAATATAGATGCAGGCAACACCACCCACATACAACATGTCATCTACAAGGGCTGCATTCCCACAGGCAACCCAATTCTGATATTTTTTCCACTAATTGGTATTTTGACCAATCACATCAGATCTTTTTCAGAGCGGATCTGATTGGTCAAAAGACCAAAAAAGGAATTGGGCTGCCTGTGTAAACTTAGCCGAGGTGATTTAAGTCTTAAGACACGTGTCAATATAAGGTTAAATCATGCGGTGACATATAGGAAAGAAACTAAAAACAGTGTTAATGACCAACATCTATGTTGTATCTCAGTAAGGTGGATAGCTTTATATTTGCTAGAGAAAGACAGTAGGGAAGGTGAGATTTCAGGAACCCTAGTAGTGGCGCTCTGTCTAGCTGGTGTTGGGGTGGCAGAGAGGGGAAAATGAAGATGAATTGGCCATTGCTCTAAAGAGGAGAGGAGGAGAGGAGAAGGGGAGGAGCAATAGGACAACAGATGAATCCACTCTGCACCGGCAGGCATCCTCTCCTCTGTTGTATTCCTTCCCCCTCTTCTTTCCTCTCTATTCCACCTTCCACTCTTCTAAAACCTTACCTGAGATGAATGTTTTCTTTTTCTGGATTAATTAGTTATTGTGGTAGACACACACACACACACACACACACACACACACACACACACGGGTGCACACGCGAACACACCCAAACACTTTCTCTCTCTCTCTCTCTCTCTCTCACTCACTCACACACAACCCCCCACCCCCAACACACATACAAACACTTGCCACGTCCGTAGAAGGAAAACAGACGTTGGGCCGCAGGTGTTAATACATTAACATTCTAAAACGTTTCTTTTAAGGCGACATCTGTTGTCTTATTAGAGGTGGCTGGAGAAAATCGATAGGGAGCGAGAGAGCAAGGGATGGAGAGAGCTAGCCGAGAAAGCGCCAGGGAGGATAAACATGCCCTTTTTAGCTATTCGGCCCCAAAGGCAGGCGAGTGGATCTCCACATTTACCTATTCCGATACTATAGCACTCGAGGGCCGTTAGAATCCCTAATGCACTCCTTCGCATTATTAACAGAGAGAGGCGAGGGAAGGAGTCGACATTGGAATCTCTCGGAGACTATGACTGGAATGTTAGACAGCTCAGCCAGGGATACAATGCAATGGATTAGAATGAAAGACTGCAGGAAGACTAGAGCTGAGCTTTGAAGAAAACTCAATTAAAAAGACATTTTCCGCTTCAGTGGAAAATGTGAAAATATTTTTTTTAAATGTTTTGTTATTTGTCATCTGTCCTTTTCCAATTTTAAAAAATATGCAGCATTACTGTTTTCTGAAAGGCTTCCATTTTAATTCAAGGTTGTGCAAACGTCGTTGTATAGCTACAGTTGAAGTCGGAAGTTTACATACACTTAAGTTGGAGTCATTAAAACTCGTTTTTCATCCACTCCACAAATTTCTTGTTAACAAACTATAGTTTTGGCAAGTCGGTTAGGACATCTACTTTGTGCATGACACAAGTCATTTTTCCAACAATTGTTTACAGACAGATTATTTCTTTTCTTTTTTTATAATATGTTTATTATTTTCCAATAAAAATAAAGTAAAAGAGACAGCAATACAAACAATGACATTCATTGTACTGTTGGATGGGATGGCCAGTTTAGAGGACAAAACAAAAGTTAACTCACACATACACAAAATAAAACAAAATCCTATTAGGTGGTACGTGTATAAGAAGACAGCATATAGTCATTACAAGCAGTGTAGTTCAGCCAAAAATAAATATTGAGTGGAGTACAGCACAGAGTAGCAGCAGATCGTCAGCCCAGTTATGAAGCGGGACTAGACCATTTATCCAGTATCGGCTGCCATATTTTGTAAAACAATGGACTTCTATTGGAGGTGTTGTATCGAATCTTTTCCATATGGATTACATTCCCTAAATCCCGTAACCACATTTCAAAGGTAGGTACAGTCTCCAATTTCAAAATTGCAATATGAGCCTTTTGGCTAATAGAGTACAAAGAGAGACAGCTTTCCCCTCCTGGTTATTCCCATCAACTGTACCAAACAGAGCGATCAATGGGTCTGGGGCTAGAACTCTATCAAAGGCCTTAGATAAGTAATCAAAAATGAGAGCCCAGTAAGCCTGTAATTTAGGGCATGTCCAGAATAAGTGGGACAACGTCCCCTCCTCCTGCTTGCACCTCTCACACAGTGGTGAGGTGTCCGGGGAATATTTTTATGCAGTTTTACTTTTGAGTAGTGTAACCTGTGTATCACCTTAAACTGTACAAGGTTGTGTCTGGCATTCACTGAACTGTGGTTTATATTCCTGAGAGCTTCTATCCAGTCCTCATTTGAGATTTCTGAACCAAGTTCTTGTTCCCAAGCCCTTTTAATGGTGTCTGTGGATACCTCTATGTGGGCCTGTAGCACATCATACAGTCTGGAGACCGACCCTTTTGAATGGGGTTTGACAAGGATCAAGCTATCTAATGTAGGACTATTTGGCTTCATGCCATACTGTGGGATGTGTATCCTTAAGAAATTCCTGATTTGGAGGTATCTGAAAAATGTGTTGTTGGCATGTTGAACTTTGCCTGAGTTGTTGAAATGAAGCTAACTGACCATCTATGTATAGATTACCAATTGTTGTGAGCCCCTTCTCCCTCCACTGTGAAAACACCACATCATCCATTGCAGGGTGGAAAGCATGATTCCGGCTAATCGGGCTGTCTATGTACACAGTGGGTATGTTCAAGAAAATCCCTAATCTGTTTCCAGATCCTAAGAGTATGACAATGACTGGATTGGAGTCATAAGTGGCTTTTTTCACATATGATGGGCTATTAACAAGTGCAGGGAGTGAGGAACGTTGACAGAGGCCTGCTCAATCAAAAGCCATGAAGGCATATCCTTCCGTCTCATCTCAGGTAAACTTTCCCTCCAGAAAGACACAATGTTCAGATTAGCAGCCCAATAATACAGTTTGAAGTGAGGAAGGCCAAAGCCCCCTCTATCTTGTACTTGCATAAATGCTTCTTTGCAATTCTGGCTGCCTTGTTATCCCATAAAAATGGAGTTACTATTGAATCCAGTTTCTTAAAATAGCTTTGTGGTATGAAATTGGGTAGACATTGGAAGAGGTAAAGAAACCTGGGTAGGACAACCATTTTAATAGCGTTTATACGACCAACCAAGGAAATAGGCAGAGTTTTCCAGAAATCTATATTTTGTTTAAGCTGATATATTTTCATGTCCCAATTCACTTTCAATAGCTGGTCAAGGTCTCTTGTCACTACAATGCCAAGGCTTGTGAACTTGTCCCTCACTGTTCTAAGCGGGGTAGATTGCAGAAATTGCATATCCACAGGCCGTGATATTGGCATCATCTCACTTTTTGCCAGTTTATCTTGTAGCCAGAGAAGGAGCCGAATGTGTTTATCAAGTTAAGTAATGGTGGAATAGACGTTTTAGGCTTGGACAAAAACAAAAGAACATCGTCTGCATATAGGGAAATTTTGTGCTGTGTGTCTTTTATTTTAACAGAAGCTATATCGGCACATGCCCGAATGCGCGTAGCAAGGGGGTTCCATGGCTATAGCGAAGAGAGCAGGCGAAATAGGGCACCCCTGTCGGCACCCCTTGAACAGGCGGAATGACTGCGACATTTCCTGATTGGTCACCACGGACGCCATTGGGTGTGCATAAATAATTCTTATCCAATTAATAAATTCCTTTCCAAATCCGAAATGCTCCAGAACCGACATCATATACTTCCACTCAATCTGATCAAACGCCTTCTCTGCATCAAGAGCTATTACCACTGCCTCAACTTTATGATCATGATACATTACGTTGAAAAGGCGTCTCAAATTGTAGTATATATGTCGGCCCGGGATAAAACCTGTCTGGTCAGGGTGTATGATGTCGGAAATATATTTTTTCAATCGGTTTGCCAATATCTTTGTCAACACCTTGTTTTCTATGGGGGAGTAACGACATGGGGCGATACTGACGACATCTCCATGGAATCTCTATCTTTTTTCAAGATCAGGGCTATTGTAGCCTCATACAGTGTTTGCGGGAGTTTGGTATTTTCTTTGGATTGTTGAAACATTCGCAGCATAAGTGGAGATAGACTAGCGCAGTACTTCTTATAGAATTCTATTACATATCCATCGGGCCCAGGGGCCTTGCTGTTTGGAAATTGTGCTATCGCTGTGTTAATTTCATCTAAGGTTATCCCTGCACGAGTGCGGCAGCTGCCCCCTGTCTAGTTTAGGGAAGTTCACAATCAGCGAGAAAGCGTTGCCCATAGTTTGTGGATCAGTAGCATCGCATTTTGATTGGTATAGCTCTGAGTAAAACTGTGCAAAGCATTTATTAATGTCCTGCAGATCTGTTACTATTTTACCCTTCTTGTCTTTTATTTTGTGAATAGCTCTAGATGCTTGTACATGCCTTAGCTGTCTTGCTAATAATTTATGTGGTTTGTCCCCCAGTTCAAAATAACTTTGTTGTGTTCTAGCAAGTAAAGAGCCCACCCGTTTCGAAAGGATGGTATTGTATTCATACTTTAACTTTGTGATCTTCTCAAGGACTGTATACGAGGAATTTGTCCTAAAAACGTTCTCCTGTTCCCCCTAACTCTCTTTCAATTTCTCTCAGCCTAGTATTGGCACGTTTCTTCCTCTCTGATGTATAAGAAATAATGTAACCTCTAATCACAGCCTTTAGAGATTCCCAAAGGGTGGAGTCGCCAACATCCCCCGTGTCGTTAGTACTGAGGAAAAAGGCAATCTGCTCCTCCAAATACTGACAAAAAGCCTCATCTTTCAACAGGTATGCGTCTAAGCGCCACGGTCGCCGACCTGTCGACATATTGTCGAGTTTCAGCACCATGGACAGAGGAGAGTGGTCCGTAATTAGAATGGGGTGATAGGTAACCACTCAGCTGCTGAGATTAGTTTGGAGTCCAACAAAAAATAGTCAATTCTGGAATATGATTTATGAACTGATGAGAAGAAAGAATAATCCCTGTCTGTTGGGTGCGTCAGTCTCCAAATATCGACAATGTTAAGGTTTGTCATCAATGTATTTAGACAGACACTGGCATTTGATTGTTGAAGTGACCTTGATAGCTGTTTATCTAAAAGAGGGTCTAACGTACAGTTAAAGTCACCTCCAACAATAACACTTGTATCCGAGATATTTGGTATGGCCTTAAATACCCTTTGAAAAAATAATGGATCATCGAAGTTGGGTCCATATAAATTGACCAAGGTTATTGGTTTTGAATTCAGTGTACCAGCCACAATAATATACCGACCATTAGGATCTGAAATCGAGGTTGAGTAAACAAAAGGAATGTTTTTCCTTATCAGGATTGCTACCCTCTCGCTTTTGCATCAAAGTTAGACTGGTATATCTGACCGATCCAGCCGACTCGTAGCTTGGCCTGCGCGGGGCGTTTAATATGAGTTTCTTGAAGAAGCACTATGTCAGCACCCAGTGATTTAAGATGAGAAAAAACCTTAGCTCGTTTCACGACATGCCCTAATCCATTACAGTTCCAGCTGACTATCTTTATTCCACCTGGTCTACTCTGTGCTCGGTCACTATGTGGCATTTCTTATTTTAAAGCAAATTGCTGCTGTCATACAAAACCCAGAAGAAAAACGTCCACGCCGTGCGGGAGCTTGTCATGCCACCTGTACTAATAAACGTGAACATAAAACACAGACCCCAACCCCCCCCCCGTCCCTTTACTGAGTGACTTCCCCAAACGAAGCACTCCTTGGCTAACACACAAACGTTAGGGTGTCTAGACATAAAGCTTGAACTAACTCGTTGTCTATAGATGCTCCGCATATAAACTAATATTAAATAACACTTAACTTAACTCTCATGTTAGGGGTGAGTGGCGCTAAAACATGACATGCCAAACAATGCTATATTAGCCACAACATCTCACCTATCCTATAAGTCCCAATTTCTGATCTTCTGATCGAAAAGACATAGGCCGGAAATTCAATTCACACACATTCCTGGCCTGTATTTGGCCATTTAGCCTGCTGGCACAGCCGTTCTGTATCCTCAGCCGGGGGAGCTTGCTTGTCAAGAACAGATCTGCCTCTTTTGCGTTGTCAAACGTACGTGTTGATCCTCGACTGTCACCTTAAACCGGGCTGGGAAGAGGAATCCATATCGGATGTTGGCCGCCCTGCATTTGTTGCGTACCTCATCATACTCTTCCGTTGGTTCCTCACCTCCAAGGTAAGATCTGGGTAGAAAGACACCCTGGCTCCGTTGTAGTTAAGGGGGAACTTTTGACTAGCCAGCTTGAGGATGAGATCCCTGGTGTAGGGATAGTGCAGCCTTACAATGAATGGCCTTGGTGGCCCGCCCTTGGCCGGCTTCGTTGCCTGTGCTCTGTGTGCGCGGTCGATCAGGATGGCCGTTTTGAAGTGTTCACTCCCCCAGCAATGCCGGTATCAGCTCCGAGACAAATTCAGTGGGTTTCCTTTCTCCGTGTCCTCCTGGATCCCACATATTCGGATGTTCTGGCGTCTTGAATGCGACTCGAAAGCATTTCCAGTCGGGCCTTCAGGGTTTTGTTGTCATTTTTGAACGTTGCGCACTGTTTCTCTATGTCCTGTAGCCTGGCCTCGTGATCGATTGTCGTCTGCTCAACCTCGTGCACCCTTCCCCTTAGTTGCCTTCACAGTTTCGGCCAAAGTCCCAATACTCTTTGAGATATCAGCCAACCTTGTGTCCACCTTCTTGCTTAGTGCGTTTATGGCAGCCAGTATGTCACTTTGAGTAGGATCTGTGGGGAACTCTTGGAAGCTAGCCTCTTCAGCTAGCTCCTCGTGGGTCGGCGACGTTGAAATTGGTTCGTTGTCTATCTCATTCCAATTATCTTGTTTAGAGCCCCCTTTTTTGTTGCCTTTTCCCTTTGTCATATTTGTTTGAAGTTATAGGTTGTGAGAGGTTAAGATAAATATTAATTTGTTTCAAAATTGAGCGGAGCTCTAGCAATGCACGTCTACTCCATAGCACGCTCTCTAGCGCCCCCTCCAGACAGATTATTTCACTTAGAATTCACTGTATCGCAATTCCAGTGGGTCAGACGTTTACATACACTAAGTTGACTGTGCTTTTAAACAGCTTGGAAAATTCCAGAAAATGATGTCATGGCTTTAGAAGCTTCTGATAGGCTAATTGACATCATTTGAGTCAATTGGAGGTGTACCTGTGGATGTATTTCAAGGACTACCTTCAAACTCAGTGCCTCTTTGCTTGACATCGTGGGAAAAGAAATCAGCCAAGACCTCAGAAAAATAATTGTAGACCTCCACAAGTCTGGTTCATCCTTGGGAGAAATTTCCAAACGCCTAAAGGTACCACGTTCATCTGTACAAACAATAGTACACAAGTATAAACACCATGGGACCACGCAGCCGTCATACCGCTCAGGAAGGAGACGCGTTCTGTCTCATAGAGATTAACGTACTTTGGTGCGAAAAGTGCAACTCAATCCCAGAACAACAGCAAAGGACCGTGTGAAGATGCTGAAGGAAACAGGTACAAAAGTATCTATATCCACAGTAAAACGAGTCCTATATCGACATAACCTGAAAGGCCGCTCAGCAAGGAAGAAGCCACTGCTCCAAAACCGCCATAAAAAAAACAGACTACAGTTTGCAACTGCACATGGGGACAAAGATCATACTTTTTGGAGAAATGTCCTCTGGTGTTATGAAACAAAAACAGAAATGTTTGGCCATAATGACCATCATTATGTTTGGAAGAAAAAGGGGGGGCTTGCAAGCCGAAGAACACCATCCCAACCGTGAAGCACAGGGGTGGCAGCATCATGCTGTGGGGGTGCTTTGCTGCAGGAGGGACTGGTGCACTTCACAAAATAGATGGCATCATGAGGAAGGGAAATTATGTGGATATATTGAAGCAACATCTCAAGACATCAGTCAGGAAGTTAAAGCTTGGTCGCAAATGGGTCTTCCAAATGGACAATGACCCCAAGCATAATTCCAAAGTTGTGGCAAAATGGCTTAAGGACAACAAAGTGAAGGTATTGGAGTGGCCATCACAAAGCCCTGACCTCAATCCTATAGAAAATTTGTGGGCATAACTGAAAAAGCGTGTGCAAGCAAGGAGGCCTACAAACCTGACTCAGTTACACCAGCTCTGTCAGGAGGAATGGGCCAAAATTCACCCAACTTATTGTGGGAAGCTTGTGGAAGGCTACTCAAAACGTTTGACCCAAGTTAAACAATTTAAAGGCAATGCTACCAAATACTAATTGAGTGTATGTAAACTTCTGACCCACTGGGAATGTGATGAAATATATAAAAGCTGAAATAAATCATTCTCTCTACTATTATTCTGACATTTCACATTCTTAAAATAAAATGGTGATCCTAACTGACCTAAGACAGGGAATTTTTACTAGGATTAAATGTCAGGAATTGTGAAAAACTGAGTTTAAATGTATTTGGCTAAGGTGTATGTAAACTTCCGACTTCAACTGTATGTCATTTCATTCCCCATGCAGGGACATTAAGATCATAGTATATTGAATTCTTAAAATATCAGAAATTGTGATACTTTTCTCTCAATAACGGCAAAATGTATTTCTGTTTGAACAGAAAACATAAACTAGTCAAACTATTCATATTATACCTAGAAAGTTTAGGTTGATACTTGCTAATAGAATCTCCCTCCATTTCCAAACTGACAGATCAAGTACAGCATGATGGTTATATTAAAGTCGACTTTGAAAGATGACTGCTTTTGTATTGCAAATGAACTAGATAGAGGAAATAAGCCAGGATGGGTACTATTTTGATTTGTAATGTGGCCTGCATCAATTTCAATGAGGCAATGTGACTTTAAATGTATAATCCAAAACATACTGTTAGAATAGGTCAAAGTAATTTCAAACATACCACCCTCATCATTCAAAAAGGCACTTCAATAAATCCCATGATAACCTATTAGAGATTTATTCATAACACTACACTATGTAAGGCTTGAGTGCCATTAAGGAATTATTACTAATAGTATGTTATTTCAGGATAGATTTTGAAGTAGTCTAACCTATTTGGTGACAAAATGTTCATAATATTTTTGTTAATTTGTTTACTCTTTTGTTTGAAAATGTCTTCATTCATTCATTCATTCATCTATTCATTCAGATGGCTAGTGTATACTTCCGCCCAGAGTACATATAGAATTATTCCACTATAGATGCCTGTGTCTAAGTCTAGGGGGACCTACAGTCAATACCTTTCAAGACCCCCTGGTATCTCGGCTTCACACAGACAGGGGTTCAAGACCATAACCCTCAATCGCTTCCCTTTCACTCCCTCTCTTCTCTCTATTTTCTCTCCCTCTTTTAAATCCCTCTTTTCAGAGGACATAGGGAGGGAGACTATTGATTTTCATCATGTGTTGTCATGTCAGAGTTACAGAACATTCTTTTCAGTTCCCTGGTATTGACAACCTGGGACGTTGGCTTTCCCTGGCTCTGGCTGGCTCGAGAAAGAAGCCTGCAGAGTTTCTGCTTCGAAAGTGGACTTTTTTCTTTCTTTTTTTACCTCATGGTTTTTGGGGTTGGCGGAGACAGATATGACTGCTTTGAAATCCTTCAAGCCTTCCCACACACACACCTAACTCGGATGTTGCCAGTTGAAGAGAAAAATAAAAAATATATGCTGATTGATGTCGTTGGGGCTGAAGAATCCTCAAGAAAATTGGTCTGGAAAATGTACGGACAGACATGCAATGGAGAGAGTCATCTGAGTTCAAACGCAACAACTTTGAAGTAAAACTCATTTCAAAGCCATGTAACTTGGTAAGGCAAGAGTATTCCTGGCAACATAAGAGGAAATGCCTCTTGACAACATAATATTAATGAGATATCAATTGCCTTGCCTCTGCTTATTATAAGCTCAATTATAATTTTGCATCATCATGATGATGTGGCTGGTTACACTTTGCTTCTTCAAAGTCCAATATCTTGAAAACTTGATTGCTGACATGCAAAACATTTTGGGACTGTATCAACAGTGGACTAATGAAAAAAAATACCAAAGGATTTTAAGTCTTGTGTCATTTTGTCACTTTCAAGCCCACTTGCCTGACAAGCTAACAAATAGAATTCTATACAATTCTGTTGAGTTACTTCAGAACCACATTTGAATTAATTACTTCCGGCTTTTGAATTCTTCCAACCGATCACATCATCCCTGTTACCCACAAGACACCATAAAGTGAGAACACATAAATCATCTCCAATAACTTTCTGTACTTACCAAGTCTGTTTTCTTCTCTCCGCAAAGCCAAGCCGGCGTTACTGGTCCTTCAGTTCCTCCCCATCTGACATTTAATGTTCCTGAAGGAAACACATAAAGACAGAAATCAGTGAGTGGAGCCATCCCTCTGGTGCACTCTGCACTCCACTAGCTGGTAGCGTGGGATGAGCCTAGGCTAATTGCTAATTGGCTCCGGTGGATGGCGGATGAAGATATTGCAGCACTGAATTAACCTCTAGCGCCAACTAGCTAAGGACTAGGTGTAGGATAGGGTAGGGTGGAGCGATAGTCTTGATGAAGGCTACAGGCTAAACTGTTGGGTCTCTCTGCTGGCTAATGTTTGGAATAAGAATAATCGAAGCATGTACACTTTCTGTGTTTTCTTTCCCCTTGTTAAGGATTAGCCTCTTCTAGAGCAATAGTCTTCCTCATATTCAAGAAATAAAGGATCTCTCCACGTCCAGATACCTGGGAGCTCACAAGAGGAGGAACATTCTCTGCAGATACCTGGGAGCTCACAAGAGGAGGCACGTTCTCTGCAGATACCTGGGAGCTCACAAGAGGCGGCACGTTCTCTGCAGATACCTGGGAGCTCACAAGAGGAGGCACGTTCTCTGCAGATACCTGGGAGCTCACAAGAGGAGGCCTGGCTATGGCTGACTACATCACAGCCAGAAACAAAATGGCTGTCGACAGTCAATCTCCCAAAGACCAACAGTAATGTTAAAAGCCCAGGACAGGATTTGGATTAGCTGTCTAGCTGTTTTGCTCTACAACCCCCACAAACTTCACAAGAGTCGTCTGAAGGTAACCAGGTACTGGGCAGTAAACATTTACAAACGTGAATATGCCAAAAACAAAGGGGTTAAATATTGGTCAAAAAATCTATACAATCCTGAGCTTTCTTATATCTCTCAGACACTTCAAAACCTACTTCTTTAGATTTTTTTTTTTTTTTTTTACCATCTGTTTTACCATGTATGAATGTATTATTCAATGGGTTTCTATGGGCTAACAGCAGTAAGGGCAAGTTCAATGTTTCATCAAATAATAAAAAATTATAAATTAATTGATACCTACAGGGGTCCTAAAAATCCCAATCGAATAGATAAAATATCCATGGTATGAACATCTTAAAACCATTCCAGACTTTAACCCACAAA
>NW_025539750.1:0-11562 GCF_020615455.1 Coregonus clupeaformis | reverse complement strand
ACCACTGACCATTACACCACTACACCACTACACCACTGACCACTACACCACTGACCATTACACCACTACACCACTGACCATTACACCACTACACCACTGACCATTACACCACTGACCATTACACCACTGACCATTACACCACTGGACCACTCACATCTAATTGACCATTACACCACTACACCACTGACCACTACACTTTAATGGACCGGCTAACACTACTGACTACTACACCACTACACTACTGACTATTACAATTACTTCGCACACTGATCATTACAATTATTGACACTACTAAGCACCATTGACTACTACACCACTGATCTTATTATACTGATTTCATACTCCAACACATAATTCACTGACTATTACACTCACTACACCACTGGACTATTACACCACTACACCACTGACCAATACACCACTGGACCATTACACCACTACACCACTAAGCACCACTGACCATTACACCACTACACCACTGGACCATTACACCACTACACCACTGACCATTGGCACCACTACACCACTGACCATTACACCACTAAACTTCCTACACCACTGGACCACTACACCACTGACCATTACACCACTGGGACTACTACACCATCTGGCACCACTGAACTATTACACCACTGACCATTACACCACTACACCACTGACCACTACACCACTGACCATTACACCACTACACCACTACACCCACTGACCATCATAATTACTACACCACTGACCATTACACCACTACACCACTGACCATTACACCACTACACCACTGACCAATACACCACTACACCACTGACCATTACACCACTACACCACACTGACCATTACACCACTACACCACTGACCATTACACCAATAACAATTCACTGACCATTACACCACTGGACCACAATACACCACTACACCACTGACCATTACACTACTACACTACTGACCATTACTAATTACTACAATTCACTGACCATTACACCACTACACCACTGACCATTACACTACTACACCACTGACTATTACACCACTACACCACTGACCACTACACCACTACACCAATGGTTCCACTACACTCACTGACTATTAGCACTACTACACCACTGACCATTACACCACTGACCATTACACCACTGACCATTACACCACTGACCATTACACCACTACCTCACTGACCATTACAATCACTACACCACTGACCACTACACCACTACACCACTGACCATTACACCACTACACCACTGACCATTACACCACTACACCACTGGACCATTACACCACTACACCACTGACCACTACACCACTGACCACTTCACCACTACACCACTGACCATTGCCACTCCACTACACCACTGACCATTACACCACTACAATTCACTGACCATTACACCACTACACCACTGACCATTACAATTCACTACACCACTGACCATTACACCACTACACCACTGACCACTACAATTCACTACACCACTGACCACACCACTACACCACTGACCATTACACCACTACACCACTGACCATTACACCACTGACCATTACACCACTACACCACTGACCATTACACCACTACACGACTGACCACTACACCACTACACCACTGACCATTACACCACTACACCACTGACCATTACACCATTACACCACTGACCATTACACCACTACACCACTGACCATTACACCACTACACCACTGACCATTACACCACTGACCATTACACCACTACACCACTGACCATTACACCACTGACCATTACACTACTTCATACCACCACCATTACACCACTAATTCACTGACCACTACACCACTGACCACTACAATTAATTGACCATTACACCACTACACCACTGACCATTACACCACAACACCACTGACCATTACACCACTACACCACTGACCATTACACCACTACACCACTGACCGCTTACACCACTAAAAATCCACTACACCACTGACCACTACACCACTGACCATTACACCACTGGACCATTACACCACTAAGCACCACTGACCATTACACCATAATCTTCTATTCATTACACCACTACAATTCACTGACTACTACACCACTGACCATTACACCACTACACCACTCATAATTACTGACCACTACACCACTACACCACTGACCATTACACCACTACACCACTGACCATTACACCACTAACACCACGACCACTACACCACTACACCACTGGACCATTACACCACTACACCACTGACCATTACACCACTACACCACTGACCACTACACCACTGACCATTACACCACTGACAATTACACCACTACACCACTGACCATTACACCACTACACCACTGACCATTACACCACTACAATACTGACCATTACACCACTGACCATTACACCACTACACCACTGACCATTACACCACTACACCACTGACCATTACACCACTGACCATTACACCACTACACCACTGACCATTACACCACTACACCACTGACCATTACACCACTACACCACTGACCATTACACCACTACACCACTGACCATTACACCACTACACCACTGACCATTACACCACTACACCACTGACCACTACACCACTACACCACTGACCACTACACCACTGACTCATTGCTAATTCACTACACCACTGACCATTACACCACTGGACCATTACAAAATTCACTGACCATTACACCACTGACCATTACACCACTACCTCACTGACCATTACACCACTTCAGCACCACTGACCACTACACCACTAATACACCACTGGACCACACCACTACACCACTGACCATTACACCAATACACCACTGACCATTAACACCACTACACCACTGACCACTACACCACTGACCACACCACTACACCACTGACCATTACACCACTACACCACTGACCATTACCCCACTACACCACTGACCATTCCACCACTACACCACTGACCACTACACCACTTCACCACTGACCATTACACCACTACACCACTGACCACTACACCACTACACCACTGACCATTACACCACTACACCACTGACCATTACACCACTACACCACTCGACCATTACACCACTGGGACTATTACACCACTACACCACTGACCATTACACTACTACACCACTGACTACTGTCAATTACTACACCACTGGGATCACAGCACCACTAAGCACCACTGACCATTACACCATTACAACCATCACTCGACCATTACACCACTACACCACTGACCATTACACCACTACACCACTGACCAAATACACCACTGACCATTACACCACTACACCACTGACTAATACACCACTGACCATTACACCACTACACCACTGACCAATACACCACGACCATTACACCAATACACCACTGACCCACACCACTGACCATTACACCACTACACCACTGGACCATTACACCACTACACCACTGACCATTACACCACTGACCATCACCACTACACCACTGACCATTACACCACTACACCACTGACCATTACACCACTGACCATTACACCACTACACCACTGACCATTACACCACTACACCACTGACCATTACACCACTGACCATTACACCACTACACCACTGACCATTACACCACTGACCATTACACCACTACACCACTGACCATTACACCACTACACCACTGACCATTACACCACTGACCATTACACCACTACACCACTGACCATTACACCACTACACCACTGACCATTACACCACTACACCACTGACCATTACACCACTACACCACTGACCACTACACCACTGACCATTACACCACTACACCACTGACCATAATTACCTGCTTACCCACTGACCATTACACCACTGACCATTACACCACTACACCACTGACCACTACACCACTGACCATTACACCACTACACCACTGACCATTACACCACTACACCACTGACCATTACACCACTACCACTGACCATTACACCACTACACCACTGAATTATTACACTACTACACTCACTGACCACTACACCACTGACCATTACACCACTACACCACTGACCATTACACCACTACACCACTGACCACTAAGCACCACTGACCATTACACCACTGGACCACTACACCACTACACCACTGACCATTACACCACTACACCACTGACGACATAATTCACTACACCACTGACCATTACACCACTGACCATTACACCACTACACCACTGACCATTACACCACTACACCACTGACCATTACACCACTGACCATTACACCACTAAACCACTGACCATTACACCACTACACCACTGACCATTACACCACTGACCATTACACCACTACACCACTGACCATTACACCACTACACCACTGACCATTAAAGCACCACTGACCATTACACCACTACACCACTGACCATTACACCACTACACCACTGGACCACTTCACACCACTGACCATTACACCACTGACCATTACACCACTACACCACTACACCACTACACCACTGACCATTACACCACTACACCATTACACCACTGACCATTACACCACTACACCACTGACTATTACACCACTACACCACTGACCACTACACCACTACACCAATTGACCATTACACCACTACACCACTGACCATTACACCACTACAATTAATTGACCATTACACCACTACACCACTGACCATTAAGCACCACTACACCACTGACCATTACACCACTACACCACTGACCATTACACCACTGACCATTACACCACTACACCACTGACCACAATACACCACTACACCACTGGACTACACCACTACACCACTGACCATTACACCACTACACCACTGACCATTACACCACTGACTAGAAGGCACCACTACACCACTGACCATTACACCACTACACCACTGACCACTACACCACTGACCATTACACCACTGACCATTACACCACTACACCACTACACCACTACACCACTGACCATTACACCACTACACCATTACACCACTGACCATTACACCACTACACCACTGACCATTACACCACTACACCACTGACCACTACACCACTACACCACTGACCATTACACCACTACACCACTGACCATTACAGCACCACTACACCACTGACCATTACACCACTACACCACTGACCATTACACCAATTACACCACTGACCATTACACCACTACACCACTGACCATTACACCACTGACCATTACACCACTACACCACTGACCATTACACCACTACACCACTGACCATTACACCACTACACTACTGACCATTACACCACTACACCACTGACCATTACACCACTACACCACTGACCATTACACCACTGACCATTACACCACTACACCACTGGACCATTACACCACTACACCACTGACCATTACACCACTACACCACTGACCACTACACCACTGACCATTACACCACTGACCATTACACCACTACACCACTGACCATTACACTACTACACCACTGACCATTACACCACTACACCACTGACCACTACACCACTACACCACTGACCACTACACCACTGACCATTACACCACTACACCACTGACCATTACACCACTACACCACTGACCACTACACCACTGACCATTACACCACTACACCACTGACCACTACACCACTGACCATTACACCACTACACCACTACACCACTGACCATTACACCACTACACCACTGACCATTACACCACTACACCACTGACCATTACACCACTACACCACTCGACCATTACACCACTACACCACTGACCATTACACCACTGACCATTACACCACTACACCACTGACTAATACACTGACTGACCATTACACCACTAAACCACTGACCATTACACCACTACACCACTGACCATTACACCACTGACCATTACACCACTACACCACTGACCATTACACCACTACACCACTGACCATTACACCACTACACCACTGACCATTACACCACTACACCACTGACCATTAAGCACTAATTACACCACTGGATCACTACACCACTGACTACTACACCACTTTACACCACTGACCATTACACCACTACACCACTGACCACTACACCACTACACCACTGACCACTACACCACTGACCATTACACCACTGACCATTACACCACTGGACTATTACACCAATACACCACTGGGACTATTACACCACTGGACCATTACACCACTACACCATCAACACCATTACAATTACCACACCACTGACCATTACAATTCACTACACCACTGACCACTACACCAAAATTACACCACTACACCACTACACCACTGACCACTACACCACTACACCACTGACCATTACACCACTACACCACTGACCCATTACACTACTTCACACCACTGACCACTCACACCACTGACCACAAGCACCACTACACCACTGACCATTACACTCATTACACCACTGACCATTACACCACTACACCACTGGACCACTACACCACTACACCACTGACCACTACACTACTGACCATTACACCACTACACCACTGACCATTACACCACTACACCACTGGACCACTACACCACTGACCATTACACCACTTCGCCACTGACCATTACACCACTACACCACTGACCATTACACCACTACACCACTGACCACTACACCACTGACCATTACACCACTGACCATTACACCACTACACCACTGACCATTACACTACTACACCACTGACCATTACACCACTACACACCACTGACCACTACACCACTCGGCACCACTGACCACTACACCACTGACCACCACTACACCACTGACCATTACACCACTAAGCACCACTGACCATTACACTACTACACCACTGACCATTACACCACTACACCACTGACCACTACACCACTACACCACTGACCATTACACCACTACACCACTGACCACTACACCACTGACCACTACACCACTGACCACTGACCATTACACCACTACACCACTGACCACTACACCACTGACCATTACACCACTACACCACTACACCACTGACCATTACACCACTACACCACTGACCATTACACCACTACACCACTGACCATTACACCACTACACCACTGGACCATTACACCACTACACCACTGACCATTACACCACTACACCACTGACCAATACACCACGACCATTACACCACTACACCACTGACCATTACACCACTGACCATTACACCACACACTAAACCACTGACCATTACACCTCACTACACCACTGACCATTACACCACTGACCATTACACTACACCCACTGACCATTACACCACTACACCACTGACCATTATTACACCATCACTAAGCACCACTGACCATTACACCACTACACCACTGACCATTAAGCACTACTACACCACTGACCCACTGCTACACCACTACACCACTGACCATTGGCACCACTACACCACTGACCATTACACCACTACACCACTGACCACTACACCACTGACCATTACACCACTGACCATTACACCACTGACCATTACACCACTAACACCACTACACCACTGACCACAGCACCACTACACCACTGGACCATTACAATTCACTACACCACTGACCACTACACTACTGACCATTACACCACTGACCATTACACCACTACACCACTGACCATTGTACCACTGGGCTACACCACTGACCATTACAACACTACACCACTGACCACCTCACCACCACTGACCAATACACCACTACACCACTGACCACTACACCACTACACCACTGACCCACACCACTACACCACTGACCATTACACCACTACAACCACTGGACCATTACACCACTGACCATTAAGCACCACTACACCACTGACCATTACACCACTACACCACTGACCATTACACCACTACACCATTGACCATTACACCACTACACCACTGACCATTACACCACTACACCACTGGGACTAATACACCACTACACCACAGGACCATTACACCACTACACCACTGACCAACACCACTACACCACTGACCACTACACCACTGACTATTACACCACTGACCATTACACCACTACACCACTACACCACTACACCACTAATTCATTACACCACTCGCACTAATACACCACTGACCATTACACCACTACACCACTGACCATTACACCACTGACCACTACAATTCACTACACCACTGACCATTACAATTCACTACACCACTGACCATTACACCACTGGACCACACCACTACACCACTGACCATTACACCACTGACCATTACACCACTACACCACTGACCATTACACCACTACACCACTGACCATTACACCACTGACCATTACACCACTACACCACTGACCATTACACCACTACACCACTGACCATTACACCACTGACCATTACACCACTACACCACTGACCATTACACCACTACACCACTGACCAACTACACCACTGGACTATTACACTACTACACCACTGACCATTAAACCACTACACCACTGACCATTACACCACTACACCACTGACCATTACACCACTACACCACTGACCACTACACCACTGACCATTACACCACTACACCACTGACCATTACACCACTACACCACTGGACCATTACACCACTACACCACTGACCACTACACCACTGACCACAATACCACTGGACTATTAATAATTCACTATACCACTGACCATTACACTACTACACCACTGACCATTACACCACTACACCACTGACCACTACACCACTACACCACTGACCACTACACCACTGACCATTACACCACTACACCACTGACCATTACACCACTACACCACTGACCATTACACTACTACACCACTGACCATTACACCACTACACCACTGACCACTACACCACTACACCACTGACCATTACACCACTACACCACTGACCACTACACCACTGACCACTACACCACTGGACCACTGACCATTACACCACCACTACCGACCACTACAATTCACTGACCACAACACCGACTACACTATCACACCACTGACCATTAAGCACCACTACACCACTGACTATTACAATTACTACAATTACCACCCATTACACCACTACACCACTGACCATTACACCACTGACCATTACACTACTCACACCACTGACTATTATACCACTGACCATTATAATACTAAACCACTGACTATTCACCACTACACCACTGACCATTACACCACTGACCATTACACCACTACACCACTGACCATTACACTACTACACCACTGACCATTACACCACTACACCACTGACCATTACACCACTACACCACTGACCATTACACCACTACACCACTGACCACTACACCACTACACCACTGACCATTACACCACTACACCACTGACCATTACACCACTACACCACTGACCACTACACCACTGACCATTACACTACTGACCATTACACCACTGACCATTACACCACTACACCACTGACCACTACACCACTACACCACTGACCATTACACCACTACACCACTGACCATTACACCACTACACCACTGACCACTACACCACTAATTATTACACTCACTACACCACTGACCATTACACCACTACACCACTGACCATTACACCACTACACCACTGACCACTACACCACTGACCATTACACCACTGACCATTACACCACTAAGCACCTACTGACCAATACACCACTGACCACCCACTACACCACTGACCATTACACCACTACACTACACTGACCATTACACCACTGACCATTACAACACTACACCACTGGACTACCACACCACTTTCTGATCTACGCACCACTACACCACTGACCACTACACTAATTACACCACTTCACTATTACGTCACTACACCACTGAACCATTACACCACTGACCATTACAATTCACTACACCACTGACCATTACACCACTACACCACTGACCATTACACCACTACACCAATGACCATTACACCACTACAAAATCTGACCATTACACCACTACACCACTGACCATTACGCAATTACTATATCACTGACCATTACACTGTATCAACATATTCACAACAACTTACACCACTGGGCCCACTACACCACTACACCACTGACCACTACACCACTGACCACTACACCACTACACTACTGACCATTACACTCCACTTTTGGCACTTACTGACTATCATATCACTAAGCACTCATTTGACTACTGTACTACTGGACTACTACACTACTACACCACTGACCATTACACTACTACACCACTGACCATTACACTACTACACCACTGACTATTATACCACTACAATTACTGACTATTACACCACTCATACCACTGCATCCCAATACACCACTACACCACTGGGATCACATATAATTTACTACACTACTGACCACTACACCACTACACCACTGACCATTACACCACTACACCACTGACCATTACACCACCACACCACTGACCACTACACCACTGGACTATTACACCACTGGGACTACAATTACTGACTATTACACCAATAAGCACCACTGACCACTACAGCACTAATACAATTACCTGACTATTACACCACTACACCACTGACCATTACAATTCACTACACCACTGACCACTACAAAATTAATAGACCATTACACCACTACACCACTGACCATTACACCACTACACCACTGACCATTACACCCACTACACCACTGACCACTACACCACTGACTATTACACCAATTGGACCAATACACCACTACACCACTGACTATTAGCACTACTACACCACTGACCACTACACCACTACACCAATTGATCCATTACACCACTATACCATCACTACCAATAAATTCAATACACCACTGACCATTACACTACTCATACTACTGACTATTACACCACTGACTATTACAACATTTTACACTACTTGGACTACTGGGCACCAATGAATTATTACACCACTACCACTGACCACTACACTACTACACCACTGACTATTATACCACTACACCCACAACAATAAAAAATACACTTCACTTACAATTACTCACTATTGCTAATTACCTTTGACCACAGCACTACTACAATTAACACTATTACACTACTACACTACTGACCATTACACTAGTCACACTACTGACTTATTACACTCCACACTACTCACTATTACACCATCACATCATTGACTATTACACTACTACACCATAGACCATTACACCACTACACCACTGACCACTACAACACTACACCACTGACCGACACACTACTGGACTACTACACCACTACACTACTGGACTATTACACTACTACACCACTGACCACTTCACGACCACTACACCACTGACCACTACACCACTGACCACTACACCACTAACACCACTGACTATTACACCACTACACCACTGACCATTACACCACTAATTCACTGACTACTACATAATTCACTGGACTATTACACTACTTCATACACTGACTATTGCTACCACTACACCATTTGACCACTCTACACCACAGACCATTACACCACTACACTACTGACTACTAAATTACTACACCACTGACCACTACACCACTACACCACTGACCATTACACCACTACACCACTGGACCACTTACACCATTACAACATTGACCACACCACTGGACTACTTTGGCGCACTATTACACTCACTGACCATTACACCACTACACCACTGGACCATTACACCACTAAGCAATCAATGACCATTACACCACTACAC
>NW_025539749.1:0-11573 GCF_020615455.1 Coregonus clupeaformis | reverse complement strand
TGTCATGAGCACTCTCTCTCCCTGGTAGCAACATTAATTGCATTCAATTATCTTCCACTCTGCTCTACCTCCCTCTCTCTACTCAGCCTAACTAGCTCCACCTGCCCTGCTCTGCTCTTGCTTACCTGGCCAGCTGCACTGCATTTCCCACTCACCATCCTCACCTTGCCTCACTCTGTTCTAATTACTCTGCCAGCTGAACTGCATTTCCCCACTACCTCTCCCAGTATATCAAGCCTTGGTTTTCAGCCAAGCCCCAGCTGTCAGATCGTCTTCAAACCGGACCAGTAACCTGCCTGTCTGCGCTCTGACTCCTGTTTGTGATACCGATCCTTTCTTGACTGCCTCCTTGTTCTACTGCCCGTCTATCCCAACCTGCCTTCTGGACCTCGACTACTCTCCCGATCTTCAGCCCCTCCGTTAACTCGTTTCTGCCTTCTGTCTCTCACCACGATATTTGCCCAGCCCTGATCTGTACTTCTGCCTGCCATTCATATTGCTGTTGTGTGTGTGTTCCCCCCAGGTCTCCGACCACCAGATGAGCGTGCCCAGACGTTTCACCACCCTCAGCCCGATACGCCGCTCCATCACTGGGAACACACACACCTAAGCACTTGGACTGACACCCCCGGACATTTGGTGACCCCCGGAGCACAGGTACCCACAGGAGGACCCTGAAAGACCCCTGACAACCCCTGGGACTCCTCTTCCCGCCTGTAACCTTGAATAAAGAACTCTGAATTTGAACTTGCGCTCTTGGGTCCTCTTCTGTTGGTGACAGAACGATCTGACCATCATGGACCCAGCGCACTCCCCTGACCACGATGGAGGAAGAGCCAGAGAGGACTGCCCTACAGCGTCTGGAACGCTCTGAGGGAGACATAAATCGGATGGCTGGCGACATTCGGCTCCTTCTCCAGCTATTCAACCAGCAGCAACAACAGTTCCAACTCGCAGCAACAAAAGCTAGCCCAAGCCCTGCAACTACTCTCAAGCCCGGCTACCTCCACCTGCACCCTCCTGGTCCTTTTGTTCCTGTACCACCGATACTCCCTTCATCCCTCCGCTGGAGGTCCCAATGCTGCAGGCCCGGCAGTGCTGCCACCAGATCCCCACGCTCCTGAACCAAGGATTGGGAACCGGAACGTTTTGATGGCAACCAGAAGCAAGTAAGACCATTCTTGAGCAGCTGCCGAATCCAGTTTGCACTGCAGCCCAGGACTTTCTCAACAGAGGGAGCCAAGGTGGGTATGTCATCACACATCTCACCGGTCGAGCTCGGGTTGTGGGGGAACGCCGTGAATTCGACCGCAAACCCCAGCCTGTGCCTCCTTCCAGTGCCTTTGAGGAGGAGAATGTTAAAGGTCTTCTGACCTAGGCTCGCTCAACAGCCGAAGCGTCACAAGCTCTGCTCACCATCCGTCAGGGCAATCGGACAGTGGCAGACTTCTCCATTGACTTTCGTACCCTGGCCAGTCAAAGCTCCGTTTTAACCCAGAGGCACTGGTGCAAGCCTTCCTCCATAGCCTGGCGGACTATATCAAGGACGAGCTTGTTTCCCATGACCCGCCCTCAACGCTTGATGCCGCCATTGACCTTGCCGTCGCATTGACCGCCGTATACAGACCCGGGAGGAGGGAGAAGGGCCGTCTCAGTCAACCTGCCATCCGTACTCGGGTCGATACCGCTTCTGTCCAGCCCCTGCCTGTCAAGTCCCATAGCCAACTTAATCAGCCTGAGCCCATGGAGATTGCGTGCCTCTCTGACTCCCGAGGAGCGGTCGGCGCCGTCCTAAGCTCCAAACCTTTGCCTCTACTGTGGTGGCGAGAATCACCGTGTCGCTACTTGTCCGGCAAAGCCGCAGCTCACCAGGTGTAGGGGAGATCCGGGTGAGCTCAACAAGCCTTCAGTCTCCCTCCATCCGAAAGACCCTGCTTCATCTCCGCCGCTTCAGCTTTCTGACAAGACTCATACATTGGCCGCCCTTGTGGATTCCGGAGCCGAAGCAAACATCATGGACCCTGAGCAGGCGCACAGCAACTGGGCGTGAACCATCATCAACTGACACAACCCCATTCCTGCACGAGCCCTGGATGGGCATCATCTTGGCACTGTCACTCATATCTCCGCCCTGTGACAATCCTGCTGTCAGGAAACCACCAGAGTCCATCCAGTTTCACCTCCACACTCACCCTGGCCAACCACTCATTCTTGGATACCCGTGGCTCCGTCAGCACAACCCCCACATCGACTGGGAGACAGGAACAGTCCGTGAGTGGGGAAGGAGTTGTCACCAGACCTGTTTAAGGGGGCCACCTGCCCGTTCACGGGAAGGATCTAGCGCTACCTCCGACATATCCAATGTTCCGGCCTGTTACCACAGCCTGAAAGAGGTGTTCAACAAATCGCAAGGCGACATCTCTACCCCCACACAGACCCTATGACTGCGCGATTGATCTCCTGCCTGGCACAGCACCTCCCAAGGGTCGTCTGTATTCACTGTCAGCCCCGAAAGAAAGGCCATGGAGGACTACATTAATGACTCTCTTGCCTCCGGGATAATTAGAAGACCGTCGTCTTCCCCGCAGGAGCGGGATTCTTCTTTTCGGCAAGAAGGACGGTTCTCTTCGTCCATGCATAGATTACCGGGGTCTGAACGACATCACGGTTAAGAATCGCTACCCCTGCCCTTACTTTCGTCTGCCTTCGAACTGCTGCAGGGAGCCACTGTATTCACTAAGCTGGACCTTCGCAATGCCTACCATCTGGTGCGGATGAGGGAGAGACGAATGGAAGACAGCGTTCAACACACCAACCGGCCACTATGAATATCTCGTCATGCCCTTCGGCCCCTCACCAATGCCCCAGCAGTTTTCAAGCCCTAGTGAATGATATCCTCAGGGACATGCTAAATACGTTCGTATTTGTGTACCTTGGACGATATCTTTAATATTCTCAAAGACTCTGTCAGAACACACGCACCACGTCCGGTTGGTCCTGCGCCGCCTGCTGGAGAACTCTCTTTCGTGAAGGGGCAGAGAAGCGCGAGTTCCATGCCAAGACCGTTTCATTCCTGGGGGTATGTGGTGACCGGAGGGCAGCATTCAGATGGATCTCACGAAGGTGTCGGCTGTCACTCCTGGCCAGTTCCTGAGTCTCGAAGAAGTTGCAACAGTTCCTGGGCTTTGCCAACATAGGAGATTCATCAGAAACTATAGCACAGTGGCTGCACCCTCACGGCGCTAACCAGCACTAAACAACCGACTAATGGACATCAGCTGCTGATAAGGCCTTCAATATCCTCAAGACATGTTTCACTTCTGCTCCCATCCTCCAGATGCCAGATGCAGCAAGGCAGTTTGTGGTGGAGGTAGATGCTTCGGACGTGGGAGTGGGTGCAGAGCTTTCTCAAAGAGCAGCTGAGGATGGCAAGATGCACCCCCTGTGCCTTCTACTCCCGGTCGGGCTAACCCCTGCCGAATGCAACTACGACATTGGGAACCGCGAGCTGTTGGCTGTCAAGCTCGCCTTGAAGAATGGCGGCACTGGTTAGAGGGGTCAAAGGAACCATTCAGTAGTGTGGACAGACCACAAGAACCTGGAGTATATCCAAACAGCCAGGAGGCTGAACTCCCCGTCAACAGCGGTGGTCTCTGTTCTTTCACGCGCTTCAATTCCTCACGCTCTCCACCGCCCGGGATCTGCAACATCAAACCTGATGCTCTTTCCCGGATGTTTCAGAAGGACGAGACCACCGCCATGACAGCTCCCATTCTTCCCAGCCACTTGGTCGTAGCGGCCCCTCACCTGGGAGATCGAGAAGCAGGTCATGGAGGCTCTTCGGGACCAGCCAGGTCCAAGCACTAGCGCCCCCAACCGTCTGTTTGTTCCAGCAAATCTCAGGTCACCTGTGATTCAGTGGGGGCACGAATCCCGTCTGGCCTGTCATCCCGGCATCACTCGCACCCTTCATCTGGTCCGCCAGCGGTTCTGGTGGCGGGGATGAGACGGGATGTCCGAGAATTCATCCGAGCTTGTCCCACCTTGCTTAACCGCGAACAAGACTCCCAACCAGCCTCCTGCTGGGTTGCTGCAACCTTCTCATACCCAAGAGGCCCCTGGTCCCACGTTTCACTGGACTTTGTTCGGGCCTTCCGCCTCTGACGGACACACAGTCATCCTTACCATTGTTGACCGCTTTAGTAAGATGACCCACTTCGGCCCCTTTCCCAAACTACCCTCTGCTAAAGAGACCTCCCAGGTGGTCCTGGAACATGTGTTTCGTATCCATGGCCTACCCCGGGATATAGTGTCAGACCGGGGCCCGCAATTCTCAGCAACCTTTGGAAGGAGTTCTGTCATCTCCTTGGGGCCACCGCCAGCCTATCGTCTGGATTCCACCCGCAGTCAAACGGCCAGACTGAACGCATGAACCAGGAGACTGGAGAAGGCACTGAGGTGTGTGGCTTCCCAAAATCCCCGGGCCTGGGCTCAACACCTGCTCTGGGTGGAATATGCCCATAATTCACTCACCAGTTCCTCCACCGGCTCTCCCCCTTTCAGTGTGTCTACGGGTATCAACCTCACTGTTTGCCAGCCAGGAGGCGGATGCCACCTGTCCGTCTGCTCTTGCGTATGCCCGCCAGCTGCCGCCGCACTTGGGCCCAGGCTCGCACTTCGTGCTCCTGAAGTCTGGAACCAGCTACGCCTGTCGGTGCCAACCGGACGGAGGACCCCAGCACCTACTTACCGGGTTGGTCAGAAGGTCTGGCTGTCTGCCCGGATCTGCCGCTGCGGGTTGTATCACGCAAAGCTGGCCCCTCGCTTCATTGGTCCTTTTCCTGTGCAGAAAGTCATCAGTCCAACGGCGGTCCGACTTCAGTTGCCCGCTTCCATGCGGGTCCACCCCACCTTCCACGTCTCCAAGGTCAAGCTTCGGTCCATGAAAGTCCCCTGGTCCCTGCAGCTCCGGCGCCACCCTCCTCCGCGCGCTCGTAGATGGCGGTCCTGTCTTCACCGTCCGGCTGCTCCGCTCCTAGGCGAAGGGGTAGGGGTCTCCAGTACCTCGTTGATTGGGAGGATATGGTCCAGAGGAGAGGACCTGGATCCCGGCCAGGAGGATAGTGGACCGGACCCCTTATCACTGACTTCCACCGACTACATCCTGATCAGCCTGCAATCCGTAGGGGGCGCCCAAGGGGGTCCCTAGCCGTCCGGCCCGCCCTGCTCCTGTCTCAGTGCCTGTCCTGTCTCCCGACCGTGACCCTCCAGCTCCTTCTGAGGATGAGGAGATTCACTCGGACCGCTCGGAGGAGTTCTGACCCGCCGCCTGCTCCCCCTCCACCCTCCCGGCATGATGTTGTTCTTGGGACTTCTGGGGCCGTCCCTTGGAGGGGGGTCCTGTCATGAGCACTCTCTCTCCCTGGTAGCAACATTAATTGCATTCAATTATCTTCCACTCTGCTCACCTCCCCTCTCTCTACTCAGCCTAACTAGCTCCACCTGCCCTGCTCTGCTCTTGTTACCTGGCCAGCTGCACTGCATTTCCCACTCACCATCCTCACCTTGCCTCACTCTGTTCTAATTACTCAGCCAGCTGAACTGCATTTCCCCCACACCTCTCCCAGTATATCAAGCCCTGGTTTTCAGCCAGCCCTGTCAGATCGTCTTCAAACCCGGACCAGTAACCTGCCTGTCTGCGCTCTGACTCCTGTTTGTGATACCGATCCTTTCTTGACTGCCTCCTTGTTCTACTGCCCGCCTATCCCAACCTGCCTTCTGGACCTCGACTACTCTCCGATCTTCAGCCCCTCCGGTAACTCGTTTCTGCCCTTCTGTCTCTCACCACGATATTTGCCCAGCCCTGATCTGTACTTCTGCCTGCCATTCATATTGCTGTTGTGTGTGTGTGTTCCCCCAGGTCTCCGACCACCAGATGAGCGTGCCCAGACGTTTCACCACCTCAGCCCGATACGCGCTCCATCACTGGGGAACACACACACTAAGCACTTGGACTGACACCCCCGGACATTTGGTGACCCCCCCGGAGACAGGTACCCACAGGAGGACCCTGAAAGACCCCTGACACCCCTGGGACTCCTCTTCCCGCCTGTAACCTTGAATAAAGAACTCTGAATTTGAACTTGCGCTCTTGGGTCCTCTTCTGTTCGTGACAAACTGGGGTTGAGCCTGATACCTGTGGTAAAACTGACTTTGGTCAAGAGTGTCACTACTGTCAAGAATTAGGTCATTGGAAAAATGAATGTCCGATTCTTAGGTCTAGGGGTAAAATTCAGTACAGGTGCTTATGGTAAATCGAGGCCCTACAGCGTTAGCAGCGCCTGTCTACATCAGTTCCTCCTGACGCATTGTCTCATGCCCAGAGCCATGTGAAAGGCTATATTGATCCCGACTATTTGCCTTTCGTTACGGAGGGTTTTGTGTCTATGTTAGGAAGTAAGAACCTAGTGCCAGTAAGATCCTAAGAGACACAGGTGCCTCCCTGAATCATTTGTGTTGGAATCTGTGTTACCCTTCTCTGCGGAGACTGATTCGGGGAATAGTGTTCTAATTAGGGGGAATAGGTTTGAACACTCTGTCAGTTCCATTGCATAAACTGATGTTGGATTGTGGACTGGTGAAAGGTGAGGTTGTTGTGGGGGTCGTCCTTCATTGCCTATTGAGGGTATTGACATGATCCTTGGAAATAACTGCTGGGGAGCGTGTGTGGCCTATCGTGTTTCCATCTTTAGTGGTTTCCACTAAGCCTTCAATTGTAGGGATTCCTGATGAGAGTGCGCAGAATTTCCCAGAGGTGTTTTCTGCGTGTGCAGTGACGCGTTCTATGATCCCTGACGACTTGGTCACGTTGAACTGGCTAACGAGAATACCATAAAGAAGTCTGTTACTGTTTTCCCCTGTTATCCCGTTATCTGTATCCCGCTCCGATTTAATCGAGGCATGCAACGGACTGACCCTACATTAGAAGAGTTTGCGGGACCAAATTGTGCCTGTGGAACAGTTGGGAGATGTCGCGACAGGGCTATTTTCTCCAAGAGGAGGTCCTGATGAGAAAGTGGATGTCTCATGGTAGTCGTTTTCTGGGGGAGGCGATTAGTCAGGTTGTGGTACCAGTTAAGCTTCGGTGAGTTGGTGCTGACAACTTCTCCTACAACGACGTTGCTGGGCATATGGGTGTGAGAAAAAACCTACAATCGCATATTACAACATTTCTTTTGGCCAATATTAAAGAGGGATGTTTCTGATTTCATCAAAACTTGTCACACCTGTCAATGCTTTAACTGGTAAACCTAATCAAGCTATTAAGCCGGTACCACTGTTCCCTATTCCTGTACTCAGTAAACCTTTTGAGTATCTGATTATTGGACTATGTTGGTCCCTCTGCCTCGTTCTAGAAAGGGTAGTAATTATTTGTTGACTGTGATGTGTCAGACCACTAGGTTTCCTGCTGCCTATCCTCTCCGGTCTATCACGACTAAGTCTGTGTTAAAAGCTTTACTGACTCAGTTTTTTTCTCACTGTTTGGAATCCCTAAGGTCATTCAAAGTGATCAAGGATCTAATTTCACCTCTAATCTTTTTGGACAGGTTCTCCAACAACTCCATATTAAACACAACTTGTCTAGCGTTTTATCATGCCCAAAGTCAAGGAGCACTGGAACGTTTCCATCAAACACTTAAGTCTTTGTTGAGAGCTTATTGTACCCGAGATGGATAAGGATTGGGAAGAGGGGTTGCCTTGGTTACTGTTAGCTGCTATGGGAGGTTTCACAGGAGAGCACAGGTTTTAGCCCAAAATGACCTAGTGTTTGGACATAGGGTGCGTGGGCTATCTGTTCTCCAGGATGACTGGAAGTCTCCCGAGCCTCCTCAGTCCCTGTTATCATATGTGAATTATCTAGTTGCCACTCCAGAACGGAGGAAAGCTACACCAACTGTGCCATGTAAATTTGTTAAAAACCTAATATGCACGTTCCTCTGAGACTGAACATGGGGGTCTACAGAGGACGGTAAGGGCTGTTCTTTTGGCTGATACTGTTTATTCCCTGGGTTCTGGTCATGCTAGGTCTGTGCAGGAGCAGGAAGATGTTTCTGGACCCGACGATTGCACACTGCACGGGTAGATTGAAAAATTCCGAGACACTGGAGATTTTAGATAGCCTTCTTACTCATCTACCTGTTGATGGGCGGAAAGAGATGGTTGGTTTGATTCCGAGATTTCCAGGGTTGTTTTCTGATACACCAACACGTACAAACTAATAGAACATGATATTGACATGGAGATGCTGACCCCATTCGTCAACGGTTCCTATAGAGTTTCTTCAGAGAAACTGCGTTGTCTGGATGCTGAGGTCAGGTACACTGCTGGAGAGTGAAATAGCAGAGCCTTCTTTCTCCAGTTGGGCTTCTCCCTGTATCTTGGTCAGTAAATCGGATGGAACAAACAGATTTTTGTACGGACTACCGTAAGGTAAACGATGTCACTAAGCCGGATTCATTTCCTCTTCCTCGATGGAGGACTGCGTTGATCAAGTCGGCGCAGCTAAGTTTGTGAGCAAATTTGACCTGTTAAAGGGCTTTTGGTGCCACTGACGAGTAGGGCACGTGGAAATCTCTGCCTTTATTACACCTTTGGTCTGTACTCGTATCCGGTTATGAATTTCGGACTGCGTAATGCGCCTGCCACTTTTCAGCGAAACTTATGAACAGGGTTGTCTCTGGTCTGTCCGGGTGCGCTGTTTATCTGGACCGATGTAGTGATATATGCAGATACTTGCGGAGGAACATCTGTCCCGTATTCAAGCCTTGTTCGGACGTCCTGCGCTGCGGGTCGCCTCACGATAAATTTGGCTAAATGTGGAGTTTGCTCAGGCGACTGTTACATACCTTGGAAAGGTGGTTGGGCAGGGTGAAGTGCGTCCTGTTCAGGCTAAAGTGGTAGCTATTGATGCTTGCTTCCACTACCAACTACTAAAAAGGAACGATGCGTTTCTTGCGGGAATGATTGGGTATTATCCTTGGTTTTTTGTAGGAACTTCTCTACTATGGTCGCTCCCTTGATAGATTTGCTGAAAGCTAAGGCTGTGTACGTATGGTCTGCTCATTGTCAACAGGCTTTCGAAGATGCAAAGAGGTTGCTTACCTCAACTCCGTACTGGCTGCTCCTCGTGTGGATTTGTCATTTACCTTTCAGGTGGATGCTAGTCATGTGGGTGCGGGTGCAGTTTTTGCTGCAAGCAGATGTGGCTGGGGTTGAGAGGCCTGTTAGTTTCTTTTCCAAAAAGTTTAACCATTATCAGTTGAACTATTCGGTCATGAAAAAGAAGCATTAGCACTCATATGGGCGCTACAACACTTTGAAGTGTATGTCGGGTCGGGTGTAGTATCTATTGTGGTCTACACCCGACCATAACCCTCTCACCTTTCGAGGTCCATGAGGTGTCCTAATCAGAGGATAATGCCGAGATGGTGTTTATTTTACAATCCTTCCATCTAGATGTGCGGCACATCCGGGGACTGAAACGTGATTGCTGATGTGCTCTCGTGCGCCCTGTTCATGAATATTGATGTGACCGACCATTGTTTGATTTTGTCATGTTCTATCTTTCCTGTTTGTCCCCTCCTAGTCTTGTGTTCTTCTTTCCTCTAAAGGTTGCTTCCTGTGTAAAGTTTGTTGAGGTCTGGAGAGGAGGATGATGGGTGGGGCAAGTGGAGGTGTGAACATGTACAATTTGTCGGGTTTGGGGACGCAGGGGCTGGTACGTTGGTCCGGGGCTTGTTGGTCCCCGGTCTTATGGGGGGTGTGATGACCCTCCCACTCTGTCTGCCGTAATTCTCTCTTTGCTCTTGTTTCCTTATTAGGATGCCGGTGGGCGGAGTTGGAGAGGGTCGTCAGCTACATGGGAAACACCTGGGCCGGGTGTGTGTCCCAGCATAAATGGACCTCTTCCACATTCATTGAGGAGACTCTCTCCAGGCAGAAACTTTGACTTTGGTTGTGGTATTTTTGTGGCCTTTTTGGTTGTTGCTTTGGCATCCTCTCAACACTTTTCCATATTACATTTATGTAGCAAACACTCACTTACACTACTGATTACTGATTACACACACCATTGTTATTTGATTTAGTTTACTTTAGTTAATAAATATATACTTTGAGTATTCCTTGTCTCCACGTGTCTCTTTGTTACGAACTTGAGCCGTTCGTGACAAGACGCTGTCCGTGTTTTGTTTCATGTCTGTATATATTAAATGTTCACTCCCTGTACCTGCTTCTCGTCTCCTAGCGTCTGTCCTCACAAGTATACAGAATATGGTCACGTGACTGATCCCAGATCTGTACACTGTACAGTAGTGTGCCAGGTGGTATACAGAATATGGTCACGTGACTGATCCCAGATCTGTATACTCTACAGTAGAACAACGCTTCCCAGGTATTCTGATAGTATCTGTGACGTGCAGAAGATAAAGCTCCCTCTCAGCTGACACAGTACTAATTTGGTGTGTGGGTGTGTGTGTGTCTGTCTGTGTGTGGGTGTGTGTGTGTGTGTGTGTGTGTGTGTGTGTGTGTGTGTGTGTGTCTGTGTGTGTGTCTGTGTGTGTGTCTGTCTGTGTGTGTGTCTGTGTGTGTGTCTGTCTGTGTGTGTGTCTGTGTGTGTGTCTGTGTGTGTGTCTGTGTGTGTCTGTGTGTGTGTCTGTGTCTGTGTGTGTGTGTGTCACCCAGAGGGACGAGGCAGAAGGAGGGACACAATAAGAGCTTTGTCAGGTGGGAGTGGGGATGGAGAGAGAGAGAGAGAGAGAGAGAGAGAGAGAGAGAGAGAGAAGAGAGAGAGAGAGAGAGAGAGAGAGAGAGAGAGAGAGAGAGAGAGAGAGAGAGAGAGAGAGAGAGAGGAGAGAGAGAGAGAGAGAGAGAGAGAGAGAGAGAGAGAGAGAGAGAGAGAGAGAGAGAGAGAGAGAGAGAGAGAGAGAGAGAGAGAGAGAGAGAGAGAGAGAGAGAGAGAGAGAGAGAGAGAGAGAGAGAGAGAGAGAGAGAGAGAGAGAGAGAGAGAGAGAGAGGAGAGAGAGAGAGAGAGAGGGGCCAAACTCAAGGAAAACTTTTACTATGTACAGACTCAGTGAGCATAATGCCTGTTATTGAGAAAGGCCGCCAGAGGGCAGACCTGGCTCTCAAGAGAAGCCAGGCTATGTGCTTACTGCCCTACAAAACGCAGGTAGGAAACTGAGCTGCACTTCCTAATCCTCCTGCCAAATGTATGGACCATATTAAGACACATATTTCCTCCAGATTACAGCGAATCACAAAGAATTCGAAAAACAAACCCAATTTTTGATAAACTCCCTTATCTACTGGGTGAAAAACCACAGTGTGCCATCACAGCTGCAAGATTTGTGACCTGTTGCCACAAGCAGTGGCACCAGTGAAGAACAAAACACCATTGTAAATACAACCCCATATTTATGTTTATTTATTTTCCCATTTTGTACTTCACAACTATTTGCATTATTGTTACAACACTGTATATACATAATATGACATTTGAAATGTCTTTATTC
>NW_025539748.1:0-11574 GCF_020615455.1 Coregonus clupeaformis | reverse complement strand
GCTGTTATGATTTAACTGGATAAAACCATGCAAAATACAAAGGAAGCCAGAGTATTTGGTTATTACAATATTCAAATCGTTTCCAAATATAGGAAGAGCAAGTCCAGGTTACAGGGAGGGTAACAGATCCAGATCCAGAACCAGGTGTGGTACACGTAATGTCTTAGTGTCGGTGAGTCAATGGGTCGGTAGTGGAGAGCAGGATGGTGGTGGCAGGAGTATGAAGCGGAGGCAGGAGTCCAGGTTCCATTTAGTTCTGACGATGAGTGGTAAGTTTGACCGGGTCTTAAAGGCTGAGGTGATTATGGTGAATGACTGCAGCTGAACCCTGACTCCCGCACACAGACTTCACTCCTGCAATCAAGGACGACAGGGGGGGGGGGAGGAGCAGAGAGAGCTACCTAGCAGCAGTAAGGCCTAACAGTACCCCCTCTCTCGACGCCACCTGGCGGCAGCAAATTCTCGGGTTATAACCTATGAAACTCTCGGACCAGAGCAGGATCCACAATGGCTCCTGGGCACCCAGCGTTCCTCGAGGACCATAACCCTCCCAATCCACCCAGGTACTGAAACCACGACCTCGGCGGCGAACATCCAGGCAGCCGGACAGTTAACCGACCCCACCCCACGATCCTGGGCGGAGGAGACGAGAGGAAGGCGGGCCACAGAGGGCTAGCGACACAGTAATCTGGAAACATGAAAGGTGGAACAGAACCCGTGAGAGGCAGAAAACCCAACCGCGCAGGGTTAACAATTGACAATATCTTGAGCGTCCCTACTAAAAGCAGAAGCGCCATCTTCTTAGACTCCACCTTCAATGGAGTCGTGACTTCAGCCATACCTCTTTGACCAGGAGAGTAACCGGGAGCCTGGGACCGTGACTGTTGGCTTGCCTCTGCATATGCGCCGAAGCTCGGGACAGAGCTACCCTGGCCTTCCTCCAGACCTTGAAGCAGCGGCCATGTGGGACTGCACCGAGGGGTACCGCCAGTTCCCTCTCTTGGGAAGGAACGGGGGGGTTATACCCAGAGCACACAGAAAAGCAGACAAACCAGAGGAAGCGTTAGTCAAGGTGTTATGAGCATATTCCACCCAGGGAGCATGGAGCTCATGACCCCAGGAGTTAGACCCAGTACACAGCGAAGAGCGGTCTCCATCTCCTGGTTCGCTCTCAGCTTGCCCGTTGGTCTGAGGTTGATATCCAGAGGACAGGCTGGATGTAATGCCCAAAGCTTTACAGAAAGCTTTCCACACCTGGGGAGACAAACTAGGGACCCCTGTCAGAGACAATATCCGTGGGTAGACCATGAGGCCAGGAACACATGTTCAACCAAAGCTATAAGCTTGTCTCTCTGGCAGTGGGCAGTTTAGGTAGAACCTGAGCGAACTTAGAAAAGCACCCATAAGAATAACAGTCTTACCAGGCGAAATCCAGTACATGCCGCGATATCACGACCAGGGCCGGCTGGGTATAGGTAAGAATTCTAGATACCAGCGCTGGCCTGGAGTGGGTTTTACTTCGTGCACATACCGTGCACAGCGGCAATGAAGGCTCAGTGTCCGCCTCCTTCGTGGTCACAGAACTTCCGTCGCACAAGTCAAGGGGTCAGCGAAACTCCCAGGAGTGACAGGTAAGGGAGGCAGTGAGCCCACTGAAGTACCTGGGAGCTTGAGCAGACTCAGGGACAAACATCAGTTTGAGGACCCCTCCCAGGGTCAGCTTGATGATGTTGAGCCTGTCCTAACAATCCCTCGATGTCACATGTGATGACTGCAATACTGCAGGTAGGAGGCAAAATGGGTTCAGGGTTACTACCAGTATCAACAGCCGAATGAACACGAGACAGAGCGTCAGGCTTGGCGTTCACGCTGTACCGAACTAAACGAAAAAATTTAATCTCCCAAAAAATAGTGCCCACCTGGCTTGGCAGAGTTGAGCTGCTTGCTGACTGGAGGTAAGCCCAGATTCTTATGATCCGTCCAAGCGATGAAGGGACTTATTCACCCCCTCCAACCAATATACTTCACTCCTCAAGGCCAATAACGGCGAGCAGTTCACGATTGCCAACATCGTAATTCCTCTCTGCCTGAGAAGTTTCCTTGAGAGAAAAGCACAGGGATGCAGTTTGTTATCTTCAGGAGAGCGTTGGCGGTAACCCCACTGCACCTACCCCAGTGTCGGATGCATCCCACCTCCACGACAAACTGGCGGTCGGAGTTCAGCTGCATCAGAATGGGAGCCGAGGCGGCGATGTTCCAGTTCTTGATCGCTGATTAGAGCCACTTCATTCCAAGCGAACGGTCGTGAAATGGAGGTGAGGCGGTGAGTGGTCTGAGCTGTAGTCCTTGATGGCCTCCTATGAAGTTCGCAAACCCAGGAATCGTTGAAGTTGTTTTGCGGAGTAGAGGGAGCTGGCCAGTCAGCAGCAGCAGAGATCTTAGCTGAGTCCATCCGCAACTCCCCTGAGCTATGATGTAACCCAAAAAGAGGTCTCAGACACATAGAAATTCACATTTCTCCATCTTCACAAACAGTTTGTTCTCCAACAACCTTTGCAACACCTGGCGCACATGCAGTTCATGTTCCTGGGAGGACTCTGAGAAAATCAAGATATCATCCAGATAGACAAAAACAACCCGATTCAACATGTCCCGAAACATCATTGACTAGTACCTGAAAAACAGCAGGGCCATTGACAACCCAAAAGGCATAACCTCGATACTCCAAAATGTCCCAAGAGGGTGTGTTGAAAGGCATTCTTCATTCATCCCCATACAATGCGCACCCAGGTGATACGCATTTCGTAGATCCAGTTTAAATAAAGATGGTAGCACCATGAAGGAGGAAAAGCAGAATTAATCAAAGGCAGAGAATACTTGTTCTTAATGAGTGATGTTGTTAAGACCACGGTAATCAATACAGGGTCTGAGGGTCTTATCCTTCTTAGCAACAAAAAAATCCCTCTACAGGTGGCCAGAAACGCATAATACCTGCCGCCAAGGAGTCCCGAATGTAGTTCTCCACCAGCCTCCGTCTCCGGCCGGGAGAAATTTGTACAGGCGACTGCTGGGAAGGCGGGGCTCCTGGCTGGAGTCATGCCGCAGTCGTAAGGCAGGTGGGGGGGAAGTAGCTTGTGTTTGCAGAACGCGGATGCCAGGTCATAGTCAGGACAGCAGAGAGATCCATGGACTCCAGTGGAGGTTGAGGCACAGTACTGGCAGGAGTCTGAGCAGAACACAGAGCAATTCACATGACAAAATGTGCTCCATGAAACAATGTTACCTGTCACCAATCAATGTGTGGATTGTGTCTTATGAGCCAGGGAATACCAAGGACAAGAAAAGTGTCTGTGGGCAGTCGATAATATGGAATTGAATGTTCTCTGATGATTTCCCAACACTCTAAGACAAACAGGAACAGTTTGATGGATATTTCTGGTCAACAATTGTCCATTTAGACCCTTAGCCTGCAGCGGACAGTCCATAGGAACAGTCTCCAAATCCATTTGTTGAGCCCACTCTCTATCCAAAAGCTTTCCGTCGGCTGCCAGAGTCAATCATGCGCACCTAACAGAGAAATTCTGGGACTGCCACTGGAGGGGATGCCTGGAGCAGATGCGGGGAGAAGAGGAAGATCGCTACTCGGCTCACCAAACCTTCTCCCATTAATTGATAGCCGGCCCTTTTCCCGGACCCAACTGGGCAGGAAGGAACGAAATGACCAGCTTCTCCTGGCTGGGGCAGACCCAGCCTGAATCGGCGTGCACGCTCCTCTCACAGGACAACCGTTACACACCCACCTCCATGGCTTGGGTTCAGTGCTCCTGCATGTCGACTCGGAACCACGGCTTTCTCCGTAGGGAAGATGCAGGGGGGTTTGTTGATGACAGACAGGTTGCTTGGAAACTAACACTCCTCTCGGCTGGGCGCTCCCGAATCCGATTATCCAACCTGATAGTAGAGTGAAATAAGATTATCCAGCGTAGCGATTCATCATATACACCAATTCATCTTTTTAAATCAGACAAAGCATTGATGAGCCTCCTTGTAATGCCTCGTCATTCCAGCACTCACTGCTGCTAAAGTCAAATTCCACCCCTCTGACCCCTATAAACAACCGTTCGCAGCTTTCCCTTGCCTCGTACGGGGTGGTCAAAACCTTTCCTCATCTCCGTGGTAGAAGGCACGTAAAAGGCGTTGCAAATGTCCGAATACTCTCCCCAACCCATGATCCCCATGGCCACGCTAGTAGAGTTAATAAGGTAGGCAATGTCTGAGGCTCTTTCTGAGGCATAGGTGAGGGGCTGTTGTTCAAACACTAACGAGCATTGAGTCAAAATCGCCACAGGTTTCCCATGTTCCCGTCATAACCTGGAGCAGGAACAAAAGGCTCTCTGATCTGGGCTGAAGGGGTAATGCGGGCAGACACTTGATTGGTGAGTAATTGAACCTGATTAAGCAGCACCTGACTGTCCTCAGCAATCGTCTTAAACAGGGGTATCATGTTGGCCATTTAAAATGCCCTGATTGGCTATGGCAGTCCAAATTTCAGTGCACTCTGGGGTGTGTATCCAGCTGCTGTCTGCTGGGTTCATGTTGGTCAGATCATACTGTTATGATTTAACTGATAAACCCAAATGCAGACAAGTACGAAGCCAGAGAAGTATTAACAGGTTTATTTACAATGTTCAAAGTCCAGGTTTCCAAATATAGGGGAAGAGCAAGTCCAGGTTACAGGAGGTAACAGATCCAGATCAGGGCAGGTGTGGTACCGTAATGTCCTAGTGTCCGTGATGAGTCAAGAGGTCCGGTAGTGGAGGCAGGATGGTGGTGGCGGAGTGAAAGCGGAGGCAGAGTCAGGTTCAAATATATAGTCGTCTTGACTATGATCTGACGATGAGTGGTAAGTTTACCGGGTCTTAAAGGCTGAGGTGATTATGGTGAAATGAGCTGCAGCTGAACCTACTCCCTTTCCACTTCCTCACTGCAATCAGGACAGACAGAGGGGAGGGAAGGCAGAAGAGCTACCTAGCAGCAGTAGGCCTAACAGTTGCAGACTCTGTGTCCCTAGTTCCTCAGACAGAACCCAGAAGCAGACCAGGATAGAGTTGAACGAAGGTGAGGGTTTATTACAACTCAAGGTTGCAGAATAATCCAGGGAACACAGCTGGGCGGCGTGGATGAGTTATTGAGGGTGCAGTTGTTGGTCCAATGATGGCTCGGCAGCCGCCTGATCATCAGGCAGAGAATAGGGTGAAGGTTCAGGTGAGTACTGTAGATGAACAAAACGGAGGTAAGTAAACAATAACCAACAAGGTACACAACAAAACTAACGCTGGCTCTGGACTATTGATAAACCTGACTCTTTGGCTAGCGATCCGGCAGGAACTGGATGTTGAAACCAGAGCCTAAGAAGGGTGATGATCAGGACCAGGTGTGCAGATTGCTGATGGGATGCAGGTGCGGAAAACGGAGCTCCCGGAGCGTTCAAACTGGAGATCTCGAACAGAAAAACTAGTCACCAGACAGACCCACTCAACTGCAGGATCGTTACATACCCCCCTCCGGCCCAGACGCCACCGGGCCGCCCGGGCCGGCGGGATGGAGCGTAGAAATCACCTGATGGTCAGCATCTAGGACCTGTCGCCGCGGAATCCAACTCCTCTCTTCCAGACCATACCCCTCCCGAAGTCCCGAGATACAAGAAACCCCCGCCGTCTGGAATCCATGATGCGGCGCACCGTGTAGGCAGGACCACCTCCGATCATCCGAGGGGGGGGGGGGGGGGAGGCGGGGGGGGAGGCAACAGGGGACTGAGGAAGACAGGCTTGAGGCAGGAGACATGAAAGGTGGGATGGACTCTGAAAAGTCCTCGGTAGTTTGATTCGAACTGCCGCTGGATTATCACCTTCTCCACCACACACCGACCTGGTAATAACTTCCTAGACTCAGTCCTAAGGAAATCCCGTGTGGCCAACCAGACCCTATCTCCACGATGGTGTAGGTGGGAGCGGGGATCCGGCGGCGGTCGCCTGGAGCTGATCGGTCCACTCTGGGAGTGCCTTTCTGGCCCGATGCCAGGTCCGGTGTAGCAGCGAGGATGGGCCTGAACAGAAGGCACTGAGAGCTCCTTCTCCTGAGAAGGGAACGGGAGTTGTAGCCATACAGGCACTGGAAGGGAGACATACCAGTGGCAGATGTAGGGGGAGTATTGTGGGCATACTCAACCCAAGGCAACTAGAGACCCAGGAGGTGGGGTTGGAAGAGGCCAAACAGCGTAGCGTGGATTCCATCTTCTGGTTGGCTCTCTCCCTAACCATTAGATTGGGGTTGAAAACCAGATGTGAGACTACTGTAGCTCCAGCCTGGCCAAACTGTTGGACTTCCAGACAGCAGAGGTAAACTGAGGGCCAGTGATGCTTGATATCACTGGGCAACCCGTGACCAAAACCTCCTAACCAGGATCTCGGACTCTCGAGGCAGAGGAGCAATTGGCACAAAGTGGCCGAACTGCCAGATTCTATCCCACGATAGTCAAACGACCGTGTTCCCCTCACAGCGGGCAACCCAGTGACAAAGTCCAGGAGCCTATTCGACCATAGTGGCGGGGAAATAGGAGGGGGTGAAGTAGTCCAGAGCTAGGCCGATTGTTGCTCTTATTCTCGCACACACTGGACAGGCAGCAACTAACCCATATCCTCGGCCGCGAGGCCACAAAAATCTGAAAAACCCATCGTCGAGCCACGCCAGGGGTGACAAGCCATCTTGCTGGCGATAGGACCATTTACGAGGACCGCCGGGGCGAACCACTCGGCACCAACACCCACCCGGGTGACCGTTACCGGGGACGGGCTGCGTCGAGCCCATCACTTCCTCAATCTTCCACCTAACAGCTCCCACGACGCAGTTCGGGGGAGAATTGTCTCGGTCTTGACCCTCTCCTCCGTCTTGGAGAACATCGAGGACAAGGCGTCCATGCCGTTCTTAGATCGTCGGCGTCAGACAAACTTGAATCGTCCGAAAAACAGCGCCCACCTGGCCTGACGGGAGTTGAGGCGTTTAGCCGATTGCACGTAAGCAAGATTCTTGTGGTCAGTCCAACAATAATGCGGTTGCTCCCCCCTCCAACCAGTGGCGCCACTCCTCAAGGCCAATTTCACCGCGAGAAGCTCCCGGTTACCCACATCGTAATTCCTCTCCATGAGCGCGAAACTGTGTAGTAGAGCGCAGGGATGGAGTTTACTGTCCGTGGAGCATCGCTCTGCGACAGGATGGCGCCAACTCCCACATCAGGCCGCGTCACTTCGCACTGGCGGGCCGTGTCCGGTTGAGAGAGAATCGGTGCGTTGGTGAATCGCCTCTTCAAATCCAGAAAGCGGCTCGATCCGCCTCGGTTCCACTTGAAAGGTCCTGATACTGGAAGTCAAGGCAGTTAATGGAGCGCCAGGCTACTCAATCCCGATAGATCTGCGTAGAAATTCGCAAACCCCAAAAATCTCTGGAGCTGCAATCTCGTACCGGGCTAGGCCCATTCCAAACACTCTAACCTTCTCCTAGTCCATCCTAATCTCTCCCTGGAGATGATGTACCGAGAGGATACTCGGTGTGGGCGTGAAACTCGCACTTCTCGGCCTTCACCTGAACAGGCGATTCTCCAACAATCGCCCCAAACCTGCGGACATGCTGGACGTGGTCGGGAAGGTTCAGAAGAATGGGAATGTCATCCAGGTAAACAAACACAAAAACGATCCTTATCTCCTGGGCGTGATTCACCATACTCTGAATCGCTGGAGCATTGGTCAGTCAAGCGGCATCACCTGATACTCGAAGTACCCATCGGTGTGTGAAACCGTCAACCACTCGTCCCCCTCTCCCAGTCCGGACCAGGTAATACCATTGCGTAGGTCTAGCTTAGTAACCGTAGCACCCTGTAAGAGTGAAGGCAAACTCATCAGGGCAGGGGATACTTGTTCTTGACCGTGATGTCGATCTTTGATAATCAAGGTCGAAAGAGCCATCCTTCTTACCCACCCCGAAGAATCCTGCCCCCAGGGGTGATACGGAGCGAAGCAGACCAGCAGCTAGGGACTCCTTGATGTAGGTCTCCAACGCCTCCAACGTTCAGGTCGGGAGATACTGTATAACCTTCCCTTGGGGTAGACAGCTCCAGGGACCAGGTTGATGGCACAATCATATGGTTGGTGGGAAGTGACAGAGCCTTCTGCTTACTGGCTTCCCCTCTTGGACAGGGACAATCCTGGGGGTTTAGCCTCAATCACCTGACTGGGAACCGAATGAGGCGCGTCTTGAGACAGTTAGCACTGACAGTCAAGGCTCCAGCCTCGTTGCACCTTGCCCACGTCACCCAATCGAGCGTGGGATTGTGTTCCTTCAGTAGGGGTATCCAAGGACCAGAGGAACATGGGAAACAGCAGGGAATGAAGAATAAAAACTTCAAATATTCCCCACATCTTAACCCGGTTCAATCCTCATGCAGGATAAATTACCAGACTACTGCCGTTCAAGTGGTCGTTCGTTAGTTCGGCAATTGCTCCTTGGAAAGCTAGCAACTGTTCCACCAACTTCGGCATCAAGAAAGCTTCCATCGGCACCTGGTCGATAAAGCGTTAACGTTTGCTCTGATTCCTGTGCGGTAGCCGGAAGCGGGAGTCTGACAGTTGCTGAGAGGTTGAAACTGGTGTTAAATTTCCTCCCAACTTTTGCTTGAGCCGGGCATTGATCATAGCCAGAACAAGTGGAGATTAATGTCCCGAGCTACCACAGTAGAAGGCAGCAGTTGGTCTTTGCGTCTATGTTGGCGCTCCTCCTTGGTTAACGTGCCGCCCCCACTTGCATGGGTTCAGAATCGGGAGCGGCCTCTCCACTAATCCATTGTGGTGGAGAATATGTTTAGTCCCCACCCGACCCGACTGGGAACTGAGAAGCTGATCGATTGGGCGGACCCCATTGCTTCTCCCTCCTTCGGCTCTCTGACTCGATTATCCACCCGAATAGACAAGGCTACCAAAGCTGTCCAGAGTCCCACTAGGCTCGGATGAGAGATCAACTCATCTTGACTGCTCAAACAGACCCTGGTAAAAGGCATGCAGAGACTCCTCGTTCCACCACTCTCGCCCAGCGTCTTGAGGTGCCTGATGCCCAGTCGGCCACGCTGCGATTTCTTGGTGAAGCCCGAAAACAGGCCCTACTCGTCCCTCCTGGCGGACGGAATGGTCGAAGAGCTTCCTCTGTCTCCGTAAGTGTTCACTGAAGCCATGCAGGGGATCCTGCTCGTTCCCAAACGGCTGAACTCTAGAGCCACGCAGCAACTCAATCACAAAGGCTATCCCTAGCTTGTCTGTAGCATAAGGTAGGGCTGTAGATCAACACTAATCCACACACTGCATAAGGAAGGCGCATCTTCCCAGCTCCCCCTCATATTTATCCGGCGTCGAACCTTACACAGGCTCCTGGAGAGACACAACTTCAGAAGCGGCAGGCGAGATGGTTGAAACCGGTAGTGGGTTATCCACCGACACTGGCGTTGGTTCTGACCTCCGTCAACCGTAGAAAGGTTCAACTGACAACGCGATCTCCTGTAGTACCGTGCTATGATGCCCAACATCTTCTCCTGCTGGGTAATGGCATAGCGGGCAGTTCCAGGTCCGCTGGGTTCATTACTGGCCGGATCGTTCTGTCACAGTTCCCTCAGACAGGGCCCAAAGCAACAGGACAAGGAGAGTTACGAAGGTGAGGGTTTGTACAACTCAAAAGGTTGCAGAATAATCCAGGGAACGAGCGGTACGCGTGGATGAGTTGTTGAGGTGCAGTTGTTGGTCCAATGATGCTCGCCGCCACCATCAGGCAGAGGTAGAGGTGAAGGTTCGACCAGTACTGTAGATGAACAAAAGGAGTAAACAAATAAGCAATAACCAACAGGTACAAAACCAACAAAACTACGCATGAAGCTCTAGGACTGATACACTGATAAACCTACTGTTCATGGCTAACGATCCGTGAGAACTGGATGTTAGGCCCAGAGCCTAGTGGGTGATATTCAGGACCAGGTGTACGGGTTGCTGATGGGATGCAGGTGCGGAAAGCCCTGCTCCCGGAGCGTTCCCGAACCCTCGGAAACTGGAATCCACGAACAGGAAAAACTAGTCACCAACAGGACCACTCAGACTGCCGGATTTGTTTTATCACTTTAACTAGTTATTTTGCATTGATATTTTACAATATATATTTTTATATATTTATTTTGGTCTTTATATTTAGTTATATACATGGAAAAAAGTATTTTAGTCAGCCACCAATTGTGCAAGTTCTCACTTAAAAAGATGAGCCCTGTAATTTTCATCACGGAGTGCCACGTCAGCTATGACAGACAAAATGTATGTTTCTCCAAAATCTTGCTTAGGATTTTTAATAATTTATTTGCAAGTTATGTGGAAAATTAATATTTGGTCAATAACAAAAGCGTTCTCAATGCTTTGTTATATACCCTTTGTTAGCAATGACACAGGTCAAACGTTTTCTGTAAGTCTTAACACGGTTTTCCACACACGGTTGCTGGTTTAGCCCATTCCTCCATGCAGATCTCCTCTAGAGCAGTGATGTTTTGGGGGGCTGTCAGCTGGGGCAGCACGGACTTTCAACTCCCTCCAAAGATTTTCCTTGGGTTTGAAATCAGAGACTGGCTTCAAGCCACTCCAGACCTTAAGTAATCTACTTACAAAGCCCCTCCTTCGTTGGGAGTGTGTTTGGGATCATTGTCATGCTGAAAGACCCGGCCAGTTTTTCTCTTCAATACCCTTGCTGATGGATGGTTTTCACTCAAAATCTCCACGATACATGGCCCCATTCATTCTTTCCTTTACGGATCAGTCGTCACATGGTCCCTTTGCAGAAAAAACAGCCCCCAAAGCATGATGTTTCCACCCCCATGCTTCACAGTAGGTATGGTGTTCTTTGGATGCAACTAGCATTCTTGTCCTCCAAACATGACGAGTTAATTTACCAAATGTTATATTTTGGATTATCTGACCATATGACATTCTCCCAATCCTCTTCTGGATCATCCAAATGCCTCTAGCAAACTTCAGACGGGCCTGGACATGTACTGGCTTTAAGTAGGGGACGTCTGCCACTGCAGGTTTGAGTCCCTAGCGTATAATTAATGTTACTGATGGTAGGCTTTGTTACTTTGGTCCCAGCTCTCTGCAAGGTCATTCATAGTCCCCCCGTGTGGTTCTGGGATGTTTGCTCACCGTTCTTGTATCATTTTACCCACAGGTTGAGGATCTTGCGTGGAGCCTCAGATCGAGGAGATTATCAGTGAACTTGTATGTCTTCCATTCCTAATAATTGCTCCACAGTTGATTTCTTCCAAACCAAGCTGCTTACCTATTGCAGATTCCAGTCATCCCAGCCTGGGTGGAGTTCTGCAATTTTGTTTCTGGTGTCCTTTTTGACAGCTCTTTGGTCTTGGCCATAGTGGAGTTTGAGTGTGACTGTTTGAGGGTTGCTTGACTAGTGTCTTTTCATCGATAACAAGTTCAAACAGGTGCCATT
>NW_025539747.1:0-11597 GCF_020615455.1 Coregonus clupeaformis | reverse complement strand
AATGATCCCAAACACACCGCCCGGGCAATGAAGGAGTGGCTTCGTAAGAAGCATTTCGGTCCTGGAGTGGCCTAGCCAGTCTCCAGATCTCAACCCCATAGAAAATCTTTGGAGGGAGTTGAAAGTCTGTGTTGCCCAGCGACAGCCCCAAAACATCACTGCTCTAGAGGAGATCTGCATGGAGGAATGGGCCAAAATACCAGCAACAGTGTGTGAAAACCTTGTGAAGACTTACAGAAAACGTTTGACCTGTGTCATTGCCAACAAAGGGTATATAACAAAGTATTGAGAAACTTTTTGTTATTGACCAAATACTTATTTTCCACCATAATTTGCAAATAAATTCATAACAAATCCTACAATGTGATTTTCTGGATTTTTTTTTCTCATTTTGTCTGTCATAGTTGACGTGTACCTATGATGAAAATTACAGGCCTCTCTCATCTTTTTAAGTGGGAGAACTTGCACAATTGGTGGCTGACTAAATACTTTTTTGCCCCACTGTATAGTTTATGCTTGTGGAAACTTCCGGGAGAATTTAAAACTTGTGTGCTGAAATTTGGACTTGAGTGTTCAGAATCATTCCATTTTTATCTGAGCAATTTTTTATTATTATTATTATTTACAAAAATGTAACGTTATACGTTAATGCCTTAGTTGTACATTTTCGGTGAAAATCACTACAATAAATGTCATTTAGCTGTCACCCTGGTCTGATATTGGCTACACTATCTAGCTACTTCCCTCTCCTTACTGACCTGATATTGGCTACACTATCTAGCTACTTCCCTCTCCTTACTGACCTGATATTGGCTACACTATCTAGCTACTTCCCTCTCCTTACTGACCTGATATTGGCTACACTATCTAGCTACTTCCCTCTCCTTACTGACCTGATATTGGCTACACTAGCTAGCTACTTCCCTCTCCTTACTGCGGCAAGCGGGAGCAAAGGCCCCGTGTTATTGTGTTGCAGTGCAAACTCGCCCCATATATTGGCTACATTATCTACAGTGCCTTCGGAAAGCATTCAGACCCCTTTACTTAGGTTACAGCCTTAATCTAAAATGTATTAAATTGTTTTTTTCCCCTCATCTATCTACATAATGACAAAGCAAAAACAGGTTTTTAGAAATGTTTGCAAATGTATTACAAATAAAAAACCGAAATATTACATTTACATAAGTATTCAGACCCTTTACTCAGTACTTTGTTGAAGCACCTTTGGCAGCAATTACAGGCTTGAGTCTTCTTGGGTATGACGCTAAAAGCTTGGCACACATGTATTTGGGGAGTTTCTCCCATTCTTCTCTGCAGATCCTCCTCAAGCTCTGTCAGGTTGGATGGGGAGCGTTGCTGCACAGCTATTTTCAGGTCTCTCCAGATATGTTCAATTGGGTTCAAGTCCGGGCTCTGGCTAGGCCACTCAAGGACATTCATAGACTTGCCCCGAAGCCACTCCTGCGTTGTCTTGCCTGTGTGCTTACTGTTGTTGTCCTGTTGGAAGGTGAATGTTCGCCCCAGTCTGAGGTCCTGAGCACTCTGGAGCAGGTGTTCATCAAGGATCTCTGTACTTTGCTCCGTTCATCTTTGCCTCGATCCTGACTAGTCTCCCAGTCCCTGAAAAACATCCCCACAGCATGATTCTGCCACCAAAATGCTTCACCGTAGGGATGGTGCCAGGTTTCCTCCAGACGTGACGCTTGGCATTCAGGCCAAAGAGTTCAATCTTGGTTTCATCAGACTAGAGAATCTTGTTTCTCATGGTCTGAGAGTCTTTAGGTGCTTTTTGGCAAACTCCAAGCGGGCTGTCATGTGCGTTTTACTGAGGAGTGGCTTCCGTCTTGCCACTCTACCATAAAGGCCTGATTGGTGGAGTGCTGCAGAGATGGTTGTCCTTCTGGAAGGTTCTCCCATCTCCACTAGAGCTCTGTCAGAGTAACGATTGGGTTCTTGGTCACCTCCCTGACCAAGGCCCTTCTCCCACGATTGCTCAGTTTGGCCGGTTGGCCAGTTCTAGGAAGAATCTTGGTGGTTCCAAACTTCTTCCATTTAAGAATTATGTAGGCCACTGTGTTCTTGGGGACCTTCAATGCTGCAGAAATGTTTTGGTACCCTTCATCAGATCTGTGCCTCTACACAATCCTTTCTCTGAGCTCTACAGACAATTCCTTCAACCTCATGGCTGTTTTCGCTTTGTCATTATGGGGTATTGTGTGTAGATTGAGGATTTACATGTTTTATCCATTTTAGAATAAGGCTGTAACATAAAAAATGTGGAAAAAGTCAAGGTGTTGGAATACTTTCCGAAGGCACTGAACAGAAATATAAACTCAACATGCAACAGTTTCTAAGATTTGACTGAGTTACAGTTCATATAGGGAAATCAGTCAATATAAATAAATTCCTTAGGCACTAATCTATGGATTTCACATGACTGGGAATACAGATATGCATCTGTTGGTCACAGATACCTTTAAAAAAAGGTAGGGGCGTGGATCAGAAAACCAGTCAGTATCTGGTGTGATCACCATTTGCCTCATGCAGCGCGACACATCTCCTTCGCATAGAGTTGATCAGGCTGTTGATGTGGAATGTTGTCCCACTGCTCTTCAATGGCTGTGCGAAGTTGCTGGATATTGGCGGGAACTGGAACACGCTGTCGTACACTTCGATCCAGAGCATCCCAAACATGCTCAATGGGTGACATGTCTGGTGAGTATGCAGGCCATGGTAAAACTGGGACATTTTCAGCTTCCAGGATTTGTGTACAGATCTTTGCGGCATGGGCCGTGCATTATCATGCTGAAACATTAAGTGATCACGGCAGATGAATGGCACGACAATGGGCCTCAGGATTTCATCACAGTATCTCTGTGCATTCAAATTGCCATCGATAAAATGCTATTTGTTGTACGTAGCTTATGCCTGCCCATACCATAACCCCATTGCCACCATGGGGCATTCTGTTCACAACGTTGACATCAACAAACCACTCGCCCATACGACGCCATACACGTGGTCTGCGTTTGTGCAGCCAGTTTAATGTACTGCCAAATCCTCTAAAACAACGTTGGAGGCGGCTTATGGTAGAGAGATTAACATTAAATTCTCTGGCAACAGTTCTGGTTGACATTCCTGTAGTCAGCATGCCAATTGCACGCTCCCTCAAAACTTTAGACATCTGTGGCGTTGTGTTGTGTTACTACCAATATTACAAGTTATTTCTCGTGTAGTCTGCTATCCTACTTGAAATAAAATCAAGTGGGATGGAACAAATTGGAGATGTTGACCAAATCCAGATGGTGACCAATACTGTAAGTTATTTCTCCCTCGCCCATCGAAATAAACATCACTTTCTTTTACAAGTTTTAACTAGCGCCATGCTGCTGTTGCCAGCTAGTCAGCATCAACTAGCTGGGAAAGACTTGTCAGGACGACTGACTGAACCGAATCCATTCGTCTCCACACTCGACTCTCAGCTGCGCGACATACGTAATCAATTTGGGCACCAGTTATGTCTGTATAGCCTCTCCCGTTTGAGTGCAGTTCTGCATGCATAGGCAGGCAGCGCCGTGGTGCTGAAATGTTTTGAGCTCTGTAGAGACTGGGCAGCCAACCCAACACGTGTCATTACATCCCCACTACATAGGCTGTCAATGTGAGCCTATAGATGAAATACATATTTTCAGTGATAGCTTTGTCAATAATCTATTCATTTTATTTTACTGTCATTTGTATTGGAACTAAATGGCCAGATAACTGGTATGATGATCAATTATGACAATGTTGTAGTTGCTCTGTGTGTGTGTGTGTGTGTGTGTGTGTGTTGTGGCGGTGGTGTGTGTGTGTGAAAAGATGATAGGTGTGAAGAGGTGGGGGACAAGCATTGGTCTTCGCCTCCCCCATCACAGTCGCCCGTTGGTGGTTGCCAGGCATTTATCAAAGTGGTGCGTCGGGGGAAAATTGCAGAAGCTGTCTTTGCCTCAGCACTTATCTCTACCTCTCTCCCTCCCACTTTCTCCCTGCTACAACTAAGCATCATCTGTGTTCTCTCAGCTTAGGACTTGCTTTTTTCCTGGATTTTTTCCCTAGACTTCTTATTGCTTACCTCAAGCTCTTTCTCTCTCAACTTCATTCCTCACGACTGAAATTGAATGTATTTTTCCCTTCGTGGTACTTTGCTGGTTCCGGTCACCTCTAAAAGGCACCTGTGATTGTGTGTTGTGGTGTAGCAGCTGTTTGATCTGACTGTAGGGGAACATGACTACGGTGAAGGAGACTAATGCACCGAAAACGGCTCAACAGCAGGAGCAGGTAATGATGCGCTTTCTTTCATTCAACCGATTTTATTAGCCTAGGCGACTCCCTATACTGAAATTGTAGTCTATATTAATGAGATTTTTTAAATCTTGTGTGAAGCCTGCAATTATTTACCATAACGCCACAAGTAGCATTTTCTCATATAATTTAGTGTACCCCTCCCCTTCATTTTAAATATTTGGAATTGTTGTAGCCTATGCAGCGCGCAGCAAGACAACCTGCTCTCACACCAGTCAGTCACTTCTTCTTAATATGGAGTTGGTTCCCCCTTTACTGCTATAACATCCTCCACTCTTCTGGGAAGGCTTTCCACTAGATGTTGGAACATTGCTGCAGGGACTTGCTTCCATTCAGCCTCAAGAGCATTAGTGAGGTCGGGCACTGATGTTGGGTGATTAGACCAGGCTAGCAGTCGGCGTTCCTATTCATCCCAAAGGTGTTCGATGGGGTTGAGGTCAGGGCTCTGTGCAGGCCAGTCAAGTTCTTCCACACTGATCTCTGTATGGACCTCGCTTTGTGCACGGGGCATTGTCATGCTGAAACAGAAAAGGGCCTTCCCTAAACTGCCACAAAGTTGGAAGCACAGAATCATCTAGAATGTAATTTTATGCTGTAGCGTTAAGATTTCCCTTCACTGGAACTGACGTACCTTGCCCGAACCATGAAAAACAGCCCCAGACCATTATTCATTTTACATTTTACATTTTAGTAATTTAGCAGAAGCTCTTATCTAGAGCGACTTACAGTTAGTGAGTGCATACATTTTCATACTTTTATTTATTCCTCCTCCACCAAACTTTACAGTTGGCATTATGCATTTGGGCAGGTAGCGTTCTCCTGGCATACGCCAATCTCCGATACGTCCGCCAGATGGTGAAGCGTGAAATGTGATTAACTGACTTGTTGGAAAGGTGGCATCCTATGACGGTGCCATGTTGAAAGTCACTGAGCTCTTCAGTAAGGCCATTCTACTGCCAATGTTTGTCTATGGAGATTGCATGGCTGATTTTATACACCTGCCAGCAACGGGTGTGGTTGAAATAGCCGTATCCACTAATATGAAGGGATGTCCACATACTTTTGTATATATAGTGTATGACATGAATAGGCGGGACATTTTCAGGTAAAATAGGATGTAGCCTACTGCAGGCTACGGTATCACACAGTTGTCCTTTCCAGTCATCTGAGAAGCATCACCAACAGAAACAATAAAAATAATTATCTGTATGCCTAAGGCATTGTTGCAAAATGTAGCATACTTCAATAGCCGGGCAATCAATTATGTTTGCCAAACAACGTTTTTACATGGCTCAACATGGTTATTTACTGAAAAGGACAACAAAGCATTTTGATAATGGATATGTAGGCGGGGGACGTTATTTTAAATGAGGCTTATATTTATCTATTTGTGTCATTTCTTGATTACATAGAAGATTATAGTAGGCTACCCAGCATTCAAGTGGTGCAAGATTGCTCATGACGTTTTATTTGTGAATTCTATATCTCAAGCAAATGTATCCCCCATCTGTTCTGCAGTCATTGGCTATTGTAGGTTACTTTATGACGCGTTCTGTTAACTCTCCGATCTGTTTCTATGGTTATCTGTTTCTAGGGCGGCAGGTAGCTTAGTGGGTAAGAGCGTTGTGCCAGTAACCGAAAGGTCGCTGGTTCTAATCCCCGAGCCGACTAGGTGAAAAATCTGTCTGTGCCCTTAAGCAAGGCACTTAACCCTAAATGCTCCTGTAAGTCGCTCTGGATAAGAGCGTCTGCTAAATGACTAAAATGTAAATGTAATAAGCATTTTCAGCACCCGATAGCACATTTCAGCACCCGATAGCACATTTCAGCACCCGCTAACACATTTCAGCGACCGATAGCACATTTCAGCACCCGATAGCACATTTCAGCACCACTAAAAGGGCATCACCCAATATTAAATTAAGCACCATCAGAGGCTCAGCCTGTGTGATAGATTTCAGCACCATTAAATGGACAGCTCCACCAGCCCTTTGGACAGCATCTGTCATTGTCTGGACTGGACTCACTGGAGCCTTCTTCGAATTACAGAAAAGGTGAGAAGGACAAATAGCCCCGTAGATTAACCAACCTCCTCCTGAGTCTCCCACAGCTTTGCTCATGTAGCATCTGCTATCAGTCACTGCCAGGGAGGTAGGGCAACGTCTCAGAGTTGGGCACGACACACTCAAAACACGCACCTGTACACTTCATTCACAGAATTACACACACCTGTCAAACATGTCCACTTCATTCACAGAATTACACACACCTGTCAAACATGTCCACTTCATTCACAGAATACACATGCTTTAACTTACAGTAGTCACGCTGTTGGTTGTACTATTGGTTGGGTCATGCCCCTGTGCCACAGGACACAGCAACAGACAGGGACACCCAAACAGCAGCCCCGTTATCGCCCAGTATCTGTCACTGAGCGAGGCCCTTAGCACCATGTCACTGTGTGTGTGGGCGGCTGGGGGTGGGGTTGGTGTGGAGCATGAAGGCCCATCCACCACTCAGAAGGCTAATACTAAACATTATGGGGAAGGGGAGAGCAAGGCAGAGTAGAAAATCTTTCTTTGATTTTGATGATGATTGGTTTTATCTGAAAAGGAATTAGGTTTTTAGAATGTTAAGATAGTGTTAGGCGTGTGAGCCTGTCCAGATGCGCGTCAGCCCAGCTTGAATAAAAAGAGAAAAGGTGCTGTGTTAGGCTCATCTCCAGGGAGTGAAGACCTTCTGGTCACAGAGCGTTAGACCTCTGCTACCCAACCCGAGCCCAACAGCAGAGCACGCGCAAATGGCTCAGCTTCAAAATGTTAGTGATCAATTTAGTGATACCCGAGCCCGTCCCGTACCCTAGTTAATGATGAGAAAACAGGCCCTACCCGGCCCTAACTCGATGTATAACGTCGTGGCCCGTCGGGCTCGGGTCGGGTAGCAGAGCTCTAGTATAGTGATGAAAAGAGGCTAACCGCTAACTGCTCTCTCATGTCTATTCATTGAGCAGAGCAGCCCAAGCGGAGCCGTTGCTATGGATACTCACAGACCCAGAGCCGCTATGAGCAGAGCGAGCTGCGCACAGGGAGCAGGCGAGTGACAGACAGAGAGGAGCAGCTAATGGATTTACTAATGGAGGAAGTTATTTCTGATTTCGGGCAGGGCCTTAGATTTGGCAGAAGCAGTCGGGCCTGGGTGGGTAGGGCCTGAACGTCGCAGGCATGGGTAGGGCTCGGGCTTAAAATTCATGCCCATGCAGGGCTCTACAGAGCATTGATCCTCCCCAGTGACGGAGTGAACCAGGCCCCAGTGGAGAGGGTGCTGCTTAAGTGCCTCGCTGATGAAGAACTGGAACGATGACTGCTTACGTCCATGTTAATTAAAGCAGTGACTTGTAGAATGTAGACATCCTCTGCTGATTCAGGCTACAACAGTCAAACCATGCTACGTCAATTCAGCCTACTCTGTCAGTATTTTGAGTAAATGTATTGATTTATTCATTATGTTTTGTACAAGTCCACTTGCCGTTAATCTTTAACTGTACAGATTGGAAAAGCATGCTTGGAGATCAGCATACAGAGGATCTGTCTGACATGTCTAGTTTTAGCATTTAGGTAGATTTGCTATTCAAAAGTTTTAATTGGCACTTACCTTTGAATATTTCTGTTGGATGATTGTATGTCCTCCATGGTGAATGCCAATGTAAAATGTCACTGTGGACGTGACTAGGGGCCTAGAGTAGATCCCAACCTGCATTCTTTGCTCCTAATTGGGCAGAAGGCAGTAGCACAGGACAGTAGTTGAACATGCTTTTGACAGGTACTTGATGTGTGCCTCTTGGTTCAGACCTTTAGGATGAGGCTCTATAAAAGCAAATGGCAACTGACTGCAGAATGGCTGTTCATAGTTATGGTAAGAAGATACACTAGTCTCCATTTCAGACAGTACGAGATTTGAGGATCAATGTGTCTAGTTGGAGATAATTAATCCGATAATGCCTTGAAACCATACAGTATGTCACTGTGTAGTTAATCCAAGCATATTAAATATGTGTATTCATTGGCACACCTTCCTTGGTTTATCACATATTGGTGCATTGTAAAGTTTCCATGGCATTATGCATTCTAGAATGATTGTGTATCCTTAAGCTTATTTTGCTGCATTTCCTTTCTCGCTGGTTGTACCTATTCAGCAGAACAGCTAATAGGATTGATAAGCAGCGTGGCTAAAATGAACATTTTAACGAGAGAAGGGGAAAGAAGCCCGGGTTTGACTGCCTCTGGGATAAATAAAGATATATTCCTCCTTTTTTTCAAGTGCCTCCAGCTAATAAAAGGAAAGGGATAATGGATTTAGGAGGGAATTGGTTTCTTGATTTCCCCCACCATTGTTTGTGCCATAGTTCATCGTAAGGGCAATTATGAACAATTGAGCCGTGATGTTTGGGGCTAGAGGGGAGATTAGACAGTAGATTGAAATGCGGCCACCACAGCAATGCATCATGATTGCTGTCAAGATATAAACACTCCTGTCTGGGGACGCCAGTAAAGCTCAATAGCTTCAAGGGGGACTTTAATATATCCATAAATATGAAATATTAAATGTTTTGGCCCCGTCTTTCCTTTCTTTCTGGTTCTGTGTCCCTGCAGACAAACAAAATGCCACAGCAAGTGGTCTTACATCCTACTAATAGTTGTCTTAGGCACTGTGTGTGTGTGTGCTTGTGTGTGTGTGCGCGCGTGCGCGTTGGAAAAGTCTGTTTTCTATCAGTACTGCATCTCTGGAGAAATACTGATCTTGTGTAAAACCTCCTCAATGAAGAAAAGGTCAGCATTTCCTGTCAGGTGTGAAGAAATGTTTTATTTTTTTTATCCTCCTTTGTTATGTTCTAATTGTGTCTCTGGGCTATGTGAAGCAGCGGTGATATGCTTATTTAGCCTATTAAACACAATTCAGTATTTTCATATCAACCTTTAAAGCCTATAGCATCATGTGCTGGGTAATTCCATTCTGGAAAATTGTGCTACAATTGCATGTTTTCTTTAATTATTTCAAAGAGAAACTTAATGACAGGTATGTGTGAAGTAAGATCCCTTGTTTGAGGATAAAAGTATGTTTTGTAACATAACTAATCAAAGACATCACAGGGAGAAAATAAAATAATAACTACAATCTGTCAGTTAGTTTTTGTTTAATTTAGTTGACTGCAGTTTTTTAAGATGGGAAATATCCACAAGCTGCATTGGAAGTAAAAAGTTGCAGCTTTAGGCACCCTTCTATACACTTATATTTTTTGGGATATCCAGATAGTAAAAATTAAAAAAGAAATACATGTTTTTGCTATTGACTCTCAACCAATCAGAATGACGCAAATGCTCATGGCAGAGGTAAACAGAAGACATGCTGCTTTTCTCTGGTATTTCGGCTAATGCCTCGATCACACCGACAGCATCATTGCATTTTGGTACACCAGAAGTACATTAATTTCCAATGGAACGCTGCGTTTGCCTTGCAGTATTGCGTTGCAGTGCGTTCTGTGTGGTGCATACATTGGATTTATCTAACGGATGCGTCAAACTGTATGCGTAGACGGCTTGACAGAAATGGTAGCAGAAGGTGATTGTTGAACTTTTGTTGCACACATATCCAGATGATGCTGCGTACCATTTTGTGCAATGATGCTGTAGGTGTGATCGAGGCATAACAGTGAAAGAGAAGTCTGATTTTCACCATGAAAGAACTGATTCTGTTACAAAAAGCTTTTCTGGTGAGTGTTTTGCACTGATCTATGTCAGGTATAGTAGAAACTCAATTACAGTGGGGAAAAAAAGTATTTAGTCAGCCACCAATTGTGCAAGTTCTCCCACTTAAAAAGATGAGAGAGGCCTGTAATTTTCATCATAGGTACACATCAACTATGACAGACAAAATGAGAAAAAATGTATCCAGAAAATCACATTGTAGGATTTTTTATGAATTTATTTGCAAATTATGGTGGAAAATAAGTATTTGGTCACCTACAAACAAGCAAGATTTCTGGCTCTCACAGACCTGTAACTTCTTATTTAAGAGGCTCCTCTGTCCTCCACTCATTACCTGTATAAAAGACACCTGTCCACAACCTCAAACAGTCACACTCCAAACTCCACTATGGCCAAGACCAAAGAGCTGTCAAAGGACACCAGAAACAAAATTGTAGCCCTGCACCAGGCTGGGAAGACTGAATCGGCAATAGGTAAGCAGCTTGGTTTAAAGAAATCAACTGTGGGAGCAATTATTGGGAAATGGAAGACATACAAGACCACTGATAATCTCCCTCGATCTGGGGCTCCACGCAAGATCTCACCCCGTGTGGTCAAAATGATCACAAGAACGGTGAGCAAAAAACCCCAGAACCACACGCGGGGGACCTAGTGAATGACCTGCAGAGAGCTGGGACCAAAGTAACAAAGCCTACCATCAGTAACACACTACGCCGCCAGGGACTCAATCCTGCAGTGCCAGACGTGTCCCTGCTTAAGCCAGTACATGTCCAGGCCCGTCTGAAGTTTGCTAGAGTGCATTTGGATGATCCAGAAGAGGATTGGGAGAATGTCATATGGTCAGATGAAACCAAAATATAACTTTTTGGTAAAAACTCAACTCAGTCGTGTTTGGAGGACAAAGAATGCTGAGTTGCATCAAGAACACCATACCTACTGTGAAGCATGGGGGTGGAAACATCATGCTTTGGGGCTGTTTTTCTGCAAAGGGACCAGGACGACTGATCCGTGTAAAGGAAAGAATGAATGGGGCCATGTATCGTGAGATTTTGAGTGAAAACCTCCTTCCATCAGCAAGGGCATTGAAGATGAAACGTGGCTGGGTCTTTCAGCATGACAATGATCCCAAACACACCGCCCCAGGCAACGAAGGAGTGGCTTCGTGGAAGAAGCATTTCAAGGTCCTGGAGTGGCCTAGCCAGTCTCGAGATCTCAACCCCATAGAAAATCTTTGGAGGGAGTTGAAAGTCTGTGTTGCCCAGCGACAGCCCCAAAACATCACTGCTCTAGAGGAGATCTGCATGGAGGAATGGGCCAAAATACCAGCAACAGTGTGTGAAAACCTTGTGAAGACTTACAGAAAACGTTTGACCTGTGTCATTGCCAACAAAGGGTATATAACAAAGTATTGAGAAACTTTTGTTATTGACCAAATACTTATTTTCCACCATAATTTGCAAATAAATTCATTAAAATCCTACAATGTGATTTTCT